>NC_091204.1:1005697-1050836 GCF_040958095.1 Procambarus clarkii
TATCACGTCTCTCTTTGTCGTCGAGGTAGCAGAAAGTACTCGGTCATAGTTCCTTTATTGTTATTGGGGGAATCTCATGTGGCGTTGATTAAAGAGTTCGATAAGTTCCTACGGAACTTTACTCGCAGCCACAAACGAAAGACAGTCTTCTGTAGAAACTGTCTCTCAGAATATCAAAATTCGTCTGAGCTAACAAATCACTCATCTTCCTGCGACATCACTCAGAAAATTATTTACCCTCAGCCTGGGGACACACTCCATTTTAAAAATACTGGGAAAGGTTACGCCCCTTCCCATGTGGGCTATTTTGATTTCGAGTGTGTCCTAAGCACTGAGGATTGTCTAGGTTCTGTTACAGCCATACATAGACCTATAGCATACAGCTATATAATTGTTGATAGGAACCACACTGTCGTTGATAAATTTACTTATTTTGGGGGGGACAGTGTTACTCATTTCATGCAGCGAGTTGCTCCCAAATGGGAAATTATCAGATCTACCCTCCACCATTATGAAATAGACATGTCTCTTGAGGATATGATCCATTTTAGGAGACAGACTCACTGCCAGTTTTGTGAGCGGGTATTTACCCCCTCCAATTTCAAGGTTCAACATCATGATCACCTTAGGGAAAAGCTCAATTATATTGGAGCTCTATGTAATTACTGCAACCTCCGCCACAAGAATGCTCTGGAGAGTTTAGTTCTAATTGCCCATAATATGTCTAATGACATGGGCTTAATTTTGAGGGAGTTTACCATGGGTTCAAATATTAAGAGCAATATCCTCATGAGACAGGGGACGAAATATCTTAAGGTGGAAATAGGGAAGCTTAAATTTCTTGATTCACTGGCTTTTATTACAGGTAGTCTTTCATCCCTAGCAAAGACCCACATTGATTCAGCCAGCCCCTTAACATTCACTCACTCAATGATAGAGGGTTTGCCCAAAAAGAGTCACCACCTACTCTTAAAGGGTAAGCAGTTTTTCCCTTATGAATATACCACAAAAATCAGCTGCTTTAATGACACAACACTCCCTCCTATTGAAATGTTCTACAGCTCCCTAAACAAATCAGGTATAACTTTGGACGAATATAGACATTCTAAATTAGTATGGGAGGCTACAGGGTGTAGGACATTAAAAGACTACCTCCTCATTTATTTGAGGTGTGATGTAGGATTACTGGCTGACATTTTTACACACCACAGGGCAATTCTAAATGATATATATTCTTTAGAATTGACACACTATTGCAGTCTCCCAGGGTACTCCTACGACTGCTTCCTGAGAAGTAGTAGAATATCGTTGGAGTTAAGTGCAGATGTGACGTTGCACAATCTCTTATCACAAAACATACGAGGGGGTTTTACAACTGCAGTTAGGAGTTATGTCAGAGCTAACAACCGCTATGTCAACCCATCTTTTAACCCCCAGGAGGATAGGTCTTCATTCTTACTATATCTTGATTTCAACTCCCTCTATGGGAGTTGTATGACTAGGAAATTGCCTCATGGGGGACTAAGGAGACTATCATCTGATGAGATGAACTCCTTCATTAGCGGGGGGAAGATAATGACAGAACAGCCTTTCTCTTCTAACAAAGGGTACTGGCTCTTAATTGACACAAAACTTTTAAGACCCGAAATAGCTAGACTAACAGACGATCTGCCCCTTTGTTTACACCATAAGGGAATAAGTATGGAGGATATCTCACCATTTAGTAGGGGACTTCTGGAAACAAATAACATCACACACCTCCCCCCAAAAAACATCAAACTGGTTGGAGATCATCTCCCAAAAAAACGTTATTTCATATCTCTTCACCTTTTACAACTATTTATTGAGATAGGACTTGAAGTGGAAACAATACATGCAATTTACGAGTTCCACCAGTCAGATTTTATGGCAGAATTTGTTAACACCAACGTTAACAATAGAAATGCCTCCAGCAGTAATGATAGGAAAACACTCTTCAAATTACTGACGAACAGTGTTTTTGGTAAAACGCTACTGAATCCAGCTCGTTATGCCATTGACACCAAACTAGTGACTTCAGCTAGGGTCTTTTTACGAGAGGTGAAGAATCCCCGCTTTAAACGAATGGTGCATTTAGGCGACAATAAATTATTGTCTGTCAGTTCCAGACCATTCATTAAAATTACTCATCCTAATTACATTGGGTTCCAGATTCTTGAGCTAGCAAAATACAGCTTGTACCATTTTTGGTACAGGGTGCTTAAGAACCACTATTCAGATAGGGTACAACTGGTGTATAGTGATACAGACAGTTTCATTTTCAGCTTACTAGCTGAAGATGTCTTTAATGAGATGGGGAAAGAACCCCTTAGTTTGTGGATGGATACGAGTAATTTTCCTGAAACTCACCCCTTGTATGATCCTTCTAAAAAGGGTGTTTTAGGGCTGTTAAAGTCAGAGGTGTCAGATAAACACATCCTTGAAGTTGTGGCACTCAAGCCCAAAATGTATAGTGTGCTTTTGCTTGACAATAAAAATTCCATCACCGCTAAGGGTATTCCCCGAGCTGTGCAAAGATCTTTAACACATAACCACTTTAAAGAGACCCTACACAGCAATGGTGTAGTGAATACTTTTAACTTCTCCCAAATAAGAAACATAGGGGGGCAGATGGCAACCACATTCAATACTAAGAGGGGTTTAAGTGCATTTGATGATAAGCGTTTTTACCTAAATAAATACACTAGCCTAGGGTATGGTCACCCAGACATACCACCCGACCCCCACCCCAACACCTCAGCCCAAGGAATGTCCACCGAGAGTGAAGGTGGTGACGTCATTGAACCACAAGGAGAGGAAGGACAACGCCCCACCAGCGAGAGTGAACCCTATGACGTCAGCAGTCAGTCACCTGAGGGAGGCGCACTACATCCCATTCACTCTCTGGGAGATGATGAGTCATCATCTTCGTCCCAGGAGGAGGAGGGGGAGGAAGACCCCACAACGGACTTGTGGGCGAGAAGGAGAGGTCTTGTTAATAAATATTATGTGGGGGGAGATGACCTACAATACGACTATGTTTAACCCTATGTACTTTGATAATATAATCTATAAATCATCAGGATTATTTCTTTTTCTCCTTCTTTAAGTATAGAGGCTTAAAATATATCCAACTTAAAAACAACTAAGGGAGGCGGGTCCCTCTTACGGTACACTCAAGGTCATCAAGTATGAGGGGGGGTGGTGAGGGGGGACCGCCCCTACTGCGAGGATCCTGTTTTTACACCTGTCCCATAGAGGGAGGTGGGGGGTAACTGCCGCTCACCTGAGTGTTTATTATACAAATATACTGTCATACTTTTCTGTATAAATGAACATGAGCATGAACATAGCGACACATAATAGATACCTATCTTCACTATTTTTACGATTGTTGCTGCCCCACACCTTGGGCGACCTAATATGGAGTGGCTCTAAGTGGCACCCCGCCTCTGATTTTCTCATCTGATTACCCTTCATAGGTAGCTACTTTACTGTAAATGAACATGATCATAGTGGCGCATAATAGATACCTATCTTCACTGTTTTTTCGACTGCTACCACTCACACCTTGGGTGACCTAATATGGAGTGGCACTATGTGGCTCCCCGCTTCTGATTTCTTATCTGATCTCCCTACATAGGTGGCACACAGAGGCGCCTTCTAATCTACTTATAGTATACATGAATACGTATCTCTCAGGTCAGCTCTACAGTATACATGACTAGGTGCCTGTCAGGTCAGCTTTACAGTATACATGATCACGAGGTAAGCGAACTACAAAGTATACATGATCACGTGATATCTACAGTGCAACCGTTGATTAATGCCAACATAAGTAAACACACTGGTGACCTCTGATGACCCAGAGGTCATAACAGTCTTGACACGAGTCAACATTTTCATTCTTAAAATAACAGGAGTCTTATATTAAGACTTTTGTCATAAGTACTTGAGGGCAGTTTTCACTCCTTAATGGTTATCACTTCCTTCAGATAAAGGTTCTTAGTGTCACTTAGTGCTGAGGTGAAGGTCTATATACAACCCGTCCTCCAAATAGAACGTCGCATTTTAACGTATACTTTACCTAAGGCCAAAAATTAAGTAATTACCGAAAATGGTAGCGGCTCGCCAAATTTTAATTTTCTCCTGTTTCCTGTTTTGGGTCCTCTGGTTGGTTAGGATAATGGGACTTTAGTACGACAGATTCTTGACGTTGGGAAACCTTAGGAGGACGGGCTGCTATATAATACTTTGTAATACATGACTAATCAGGAAGAGTCATGGTCAGTGTGTGGGGTCACCCGCTGGGGTCACGACGGTCCGCAGGTCGACCCTTAATTCCCTTGTCTTCCTTTTACCTTAAGTCAACCTTTTAATATAATTCCCCAAACACGTAAGAAACTCAGCAACCGAACATGTTGAATGAAGTCCTGAGCAGCATATGAAACTTAAAGTCACCTCAGAAGTTTGGCTTCAATAACAATTAAAGGTGACTCAGAATAAAAGATATAACTGGGGGTTTAAATGATACCTAATATATAAAGTCCACTACGGGCTCACCATAGCCCGTGCTACTTGGAACTTTTTGTTCCGAGTAGATGGATCTCAAACATCAAAAACAACTGATAGTTAATATAATATTTTATTGTGAAATTTCTACGTTTTATTATTACAACAGGATATTATTGAAGGTTATTACTACGGGTTATTACAACAGTCTATTATGTTAGATTATTACCGCTGGTTATGACTACAACAGGCTATTATTGTAGATTATTACTGCTTATTATTATTTCAACAGGCTAATATTTTAGGTTATTACTGCAAAATATTATTACAACAGGTTATTATTGTATTTTATTACTGCAGGTTGAAACAGGCTATTATTGAATGTTATTACTAAGGGTTATTATTGCATCAGGTAACTATTGTAGGTATAACTGAAAGCTATTATTACAATAGACGTTTGCTGTAGGTTATGCCTGCAGGTTATTATCACAAAATGCTATTAATGGAAGGTTTTAGTGCCACTTATAAGGGCAGGTTGTTATTCCGGATTGCTGTATATCGATATTGATGCTGATTAGTAAGGTGGATTATTATAAAAGGTTACTAGGGAAGTATTAACAACTGGTTGTTAAACACACACACACACACGGGGTATATATGGAAGGACATATATGACAACCATTACTGATGAGTAAGCTGACCAACTCTTCTAATCCTAGTTGTGTCCTCCCTTACAATATCCCCTCCTCCCTTCTTCCTCTTGTTCCTCCTCCTCCTCCTCCTCCTCCTCCTCCTGTTCTTTCCCGTCTTCCTTTTCTTCATCTCTCTCTTCCTCTTATTCCTCCTTCTATGATCATATACACAGGTTGGTTGTTGTGGCTGGTAATTACACCTGGATATTAGGAAAAGGTTAATTAAAAAAGTTATTACGGGAGGATATTAAGGCAGGTTATTGGGGCGAGGAGTTATGAGGAAGTTGTTATACAGGGTGTTACAACCTGTTTTTTTGTGAATTTTTATTTCTGTAAGATAGTACATGTAGAAATAACTTTGATTTTATATTTTCACGGTTTTGCGTCAGATTAATATGTTGAGTTAATACTGGAGATTATAAAGGCGAGTTATTGTCAATGTTTGCAGAAGTATATTACTTCTGGTTATTACTTTCACTTATTGCTCTTATTCTTTACAGTTGGCTATTAACTGAGATCACTACGAGCGGTTATTACAGTTTCCTGAAGATGATAATTAAAATTGGTTATTTTTATTTATTCAAACTATTAATATAAATTCCTAACACGTATAATTTATACACCTCACCTGAGGTGTATAAATTACTGGGTTGAGGATTAAATTATTACAGGCTCTCTATAGCCCATGAAACATGGACATTTCGTTCTGAGTAGCTAAACATAAAACAACAACAACAAACGATTTTATTAATAAAGAAGAGTCATGGTCAGTGTGTGGGGTCACCCGCTGGGATCACGACGATCCTCAGGTGTACCAAATGTAACTTAGCAACCTACATTTTACCTTAAGTCAAAAGTTTAATATAAATTCCTAAACACGTAATAAGCTCAGCAACCGACATAACCAGATGAAACATAAAGTTACCGGTTCAAATTTACTAATGAAAGGAGGTAAATGCGAATTTATATGAGAATTTATTCTTCTCTATTACTAGGAACAATAATTAAACTCTATCTAAGATAATCAAACGCAAATCAAAGGAGATTGACGAAGGAGTTTCTATCAGTCTTCTTGAAGCCTGAATCTATCAGATTCAGGTCTTCTTGAAGCCTCAAGCTGTCCTCCTCTGTCTTAATCCTTCTCATAATTTTGGCGTCGTCAGCAAACATTGAGAGGAATGAGTCTATACCCTCTGGGAGATCATTTACGGATATCAGAAACAGTATAGGCCCAAGTACAGAGCCCTGTGGGACTCCACTGGTGACTTCACGCCAGTCTGAGGTCTCACCCCACACTGTAACTCTCTGCTTCCTATTGTTTAGGTACTCCCTTATCCACTGGAGCGCCCTACCAGTTACTCCTGCCTGTTTCTTCAGCTTATGCATCAACCTTTTATGGGGTAATGTGTCAAAGGCTTTCCGACAGTCCAAAAAAATGCCGTCCGCCCGCCCTTCTCTTTTTTGTTTAATCTTTGTCACCTGATCGTAGAATTCTATCAAGCCTGTAAGGCAAGATTTACCCTCCCTGAACCCATGTTGATGGGTTGTCACGAAGTCTCTTCTCTCCAGATGTGTTACTAGGTTTTTTCTCACAATCTTCTCCATCACCTTGCATGGTATACAAGTTAAGGACACTGGCCTGTAGTTCAGTGCCTCTTGTCTGTCACCCTTTTTGTATATTGGTACTACATTAGCAGTCTTCCATATTTCTGGTAGGTCCCCCGTTTCCAGTGACCTACTATACACTATGGAGAGTGGTAGGCAAAGTGCTCCTGCACACTCTTTCAATACCCATGGTGAGATTCCATCCGGCCCAACAGCTTTTCTCACATCCAGCTCCAATAGGTGCTTCTTGACCTCATCTCTTGTAATTTCGAACCTATCCAAGGTCACCTGGTTTGCTGCCACCTCTTCTAGCGCCACGACATCTCCCTGTTCTATTGTAAAGACCTCCTGGAACCTTTTGTTGAGTTCTTCACACACATCTTTGTCATTCTCTGTGTACCTGTCCTCGCCCACCCTAAGTTTCATCACCTGTTTCTTCACTGTTGTCTTCCTCCTGATGTAACTGTGTAGTAGCTTTGGTTCGGTCTTGGCTTTATTAGCTATATCATTTTCATACCTTTTCTCAGCTGCTCTTCTCACACTGACATACTCATTCCTGGTTCTCTGGTAACTCTCTCTACTTTCTGGTGTTCTGTTATTACGGAAGTTCCTCCATGCCCTTTTGTTCAGCTCCTTTGCTTTCATACATTCCTTATTAAACCACAGATTCTTCCTTTGCTTCTCTGTTTTTTCCTGTCGGGCTGGGACAAACCTGCTTACAGCCTCCTGACATTTTTGGGTGACATAGTCCATCATGTCTTGTACGGACTTGGTTCCAAGTTCTGTGTCCCAATGTATATCCCATAGGAATTTATTCATTTCCTCATAGTTTCCCTTTCGGTACGCCAGCCCTTTGGTTCCCAGTTCTTTTTTGGGGGTGATAATTCCCAGCTCAACCAGGTACTCAAAGCTCAATACACTATGATCACTCATTCCCAAGGGGGCTTCCAACTTAACTTCCCTTATATCCGACTCATTTAGGGTAAATATCAGATCAAGCAAGGCTGGTTCATCCCCTCCTCTCATTCTTGTCGGTCCCTTGATGTGTTGACTTAGAAAGTTTCATGTTGCCACATCCAGCAGCTTAGCTCTCCATGTGTCTGGGCCTCCATGTGGGTCTCTGTTCCCCCGATCTATCTTCCCATGGTTGAAGTCTCCCATGATTAGAAGTCTGGATCCGTTCCTGCTAGCCACAGAAGCTGCTCTCTCTATTATATTGATGGTGGCCAAGTTGTTTCTATCATATTCCTGTCTGGGTCTTCTGTCATTCGGTGGGGGGGTTATATATGACTACTATTATAATTTTCTGTCCTCCAGTTGCTATGGTGCCTGATATGTAGTCACTGAAACCTTCACAGTTCTGAATTACCATCTCTTCGAAACTCCAACCTTCTCTTAGTAGCAGAGCTACACCACCTCCTCCTCTCCCTTCTCTCTCTTTCCTCACTATATAGTAGCCCTGTGGAAACACTGCGTTTGTTATGATTTTCGTTAACTTTGTTTCTGTGAGTGCTATTATGTCTGGGTTTTCTTCTAGTGCCCATTCTCCAAGTTCACTTGTTTTATTTGAAATCCCATCTATGTTAGTGTACATCGCCTTGAAGCTCACTTTCTTCTGTTCATTTTCATGTCCCTTTCTTGGCGAGCATTCTGTTGGTGTGGGAAGCTGTTCCGTGGGTGAGAGGATCTGTGAGGTGGTTTGCAGGGTCTCAGAGGATTTTGGGGTGGGGGGTGGGGGTTTAAGGGAAGGGGGGACAGGTAGGGTGTGGGTTAAGGAGGTAGGGGGGACATGGAGGATACGGGGTGAGAGGGGAGGAAGGATAGGGAGGGTATGGGATGAAGGGGGAGGGGGGACGTGGGCCTGTGTGTGGTTGCTGCATCAGATGGGCCAGTAGGCCTTCTGCAGTATACACGTATTGTACCTCACCTCACTCCACCATTCTCTCCTGCCTATTTATGTCCAGTACTCGATCTGTAAAATCACTCCTTCTGAAGATGTATTAATATACGAAAGTACCTAAGGAAATTCCTGTTTCAATTTTCCTCCGTGGTCTGAGACTGTCACATTTTTAATCACGTGTTTATTTTCTTGATATACACACACACACACACATATATATATATATATATATATATATATATATATATATATATATATATATATATATATATATATATATATATATATATATATATGTATATATATATATATATATATACATTCGCATATAGTCCCCAGGACTATATGCGAATGAAAAGACGGCTGTGATGGTCAAGTGGATTAAGGCGCCCTTTAGTTACCAGTTGCGTTGCTCCTGGGAGTATGGGTTCGAGTCACTTCTGGGGTGTGAGTTTTCATTCGCATATAGTCCTGGGGACCATTCAGGCTTGTTCGCATTTGTGTTCCTCACGTGTGCCCCAAAGAATGAGGTGATTTGGTGAAATGCTATGCCCAAGATTACCATCCGAGTTGCCGTCGGGGAAGTGGCTCAAATAGCCTCGGCTATCACTTCCTTTTGACGGCCGTGATGGTCAAGTGGATTAAGGCGCCCTGTAGTTACCAGTTGCGTTGCTCCTGGGAGTATGGGTTCGAGTCACTTCTGGGGTGTGAGTTTTCATTCGCATATAGTCCTGGGGACCATTCAGGCTTGTTCGCATATATATATATATATATATATATATATATATATATATAGCACTAAAGCCTAATATAATTCGTATTTACCCTCTACTTCTGTTCTGTATATATATATACACACTCTTGCCTAATAACCGCAAGCTGAAGTTTATAACTTTTAACACTAAACCCACCAGGAGACTCGAACCCTGGCCCACAGAGTGGCAGGTACACACTGTATCCACTGCACCATACTTCAAAGCCATAAGAGAGGTAGGAATTCTGGGGTATTTAACCAACAGAATTCCATTCCTCTCCCAGGCAATGCGATAGTGAGGGACTGCCTGGTGGGTTTACAGGTAAACACTGCCTGGTGGGTTTACTGGTAAACACAGCCTGGTGGGTTTACTGGTAAACACAGCCTGGTG
Organism: Procambarus clarkii; assembly: GCF_040958095.1. Taxonomy (NCBI): domain Eukaryota; kingdom Metazoa; phylum Arthropoda; class Malacostraca; order Decapoda; family Cambaridae; genus Procambarus; species Procambarus clarkii. The sequence goes on from NC_091204.1 coordinate 1,015,570, forward strand.
GGTTTACAGGTAAACACTGCCTGGTGGGTTTACTGGTAAACACTGCCCAGTGGGTTTACTGGTAAACACTGCTTGGTGGGTTTACTGGTAAACACTGCCTGGTGGGTTTACTGGTAAACACAGCCTGGTGGGTTTACAGGTAAACACTGTCTGGTGGGTTTACTCGTAAACACAGCCTGGTGGGTTTACTTGTAAACACTGCCTGGTTGGTTTACTGGTAAACACTACCTGGTGGGTTTACTGGTAAAAACTGCCTGGTTGGTTTACTGGTAAACACTGCCTGGTGGTTTACAGGCAAACACTGCCTGGTGGGTTTACTGGTAAACACTGCCTGGTGGGTTTACTGGTAAACACTGCCTGGTTGGTTTACTGGTAAACACTGCCTGGTGGGTTTACTCGTAAACACAGCCTGGTGGGTTTACTGGTAAACACTACCTGGTGGGTTTACTGGTAAACACTGCCTGGTGGGTTTACTGGTAAACACTACCTGGTGGGTTTACTGGTAAACACTACCTGGTGGGTTTACTGGTAAACACTACCTGGTGGGTTTACTGGTAAACACTACCTGGTGGGTTTACTGGTAAACACTGCCTGGTGGGTTTACTGGTAAACACTGCTTGGTGGGTTTACTGGTAAACACTGTCTGGTGGGTTTACTGGTAAACACAGCCTGGTGGGTTTACTGGTAAACACTACCTGGTGGGTTTACTGGTAAACACTGTCTGGTGGGTTTACTCGTAAACACAGCCTGGTGGGTTTACTGGTAAACACAGCCTGGTGGGTTTACTGGTAAACACCGTCTGGTGGGTTTACCGGTAAACACAGCCTGGTGGGTTTACTGGTAAACAGAGTTTGTGGGTTTACAGGTAAACACTGCCTGGTTGGTTTACTGGTAAACACTGTATGGTGGGTTTACAGGTAAACACTGCCTGGTGGGTTTACTGGTAAATACAGCCTTGTGGGTTTACTGGTAAACACTACCTGGTGGGTTTACTGGTAAACACTGCCTGGTGGGTTTACTGGTAAACACTGCCTGGTGGGTTTACTGGTAAACACTGTCTGGTGGGTTTACTGGTAAACACAGCCTGGTGGGTTTACTGGTAAACACTACCTGGTGGGTTTACTGATAAACACTGTCTGGTGGGTTTACTCGTAAACACAGCCTGTTGGGTTTACTGGTAAACACAGCCTGGTGGGTTTACTGGTAAACACTGTCTGGTGGGTTTACTGGTAAACACAGCCTGGTGGGTTTACTGGTAAACAGAGTTTGTGGGTTTACAGGTAAACACTGCCTGGTGGGTTTACTGGTAAACACTGTATGGTGGGTTTACAGGTAAACACTGCCTGGTGGGTTTACTGGTAAACACTGTATGGTGGGTTTACAGGTAAATACTGCCTGGTTGGTTTACAGGTAAACACTGCTGTCATGTTCACAGAAAATGGTACCATCCGTTTTCTATGTGCGGCGGCTGGGACGCCAGGGAGAGATTGGAGGTAAACAAGAGAGCGTACAGGACGCCCGCCAAGCTTGGTAGCTACTAGTCATGTAATCATATTAAGTATTAAAGTCAGTAACCAAGTCATGACTTTACATCAACCCTACAACCAAGACTTCCTCAGTAACACACAAACACCACATTGGCGACGAGGATGAACTGTGAACGCAGGTATTTGTTCAGTTTCAAACACAAGGGAGAAGCATGCTGCCTGGAGGAGGAAGAGAAGCTGTGAGCGCCATACACGATGCTGTGTGCTAACCGATGCTGTGTGCTACCCAAGCTGTGTGCTACCCAAGCTGTGTGCTACCCAAGCTGTGCTGAAGAAACAGTACCGAGGAATCTGCCGACGTTGTGTACGAAACGACGCATTGATGTGTACAAAACCTGATGTTTTGGTTACGAAACGACGCTTCGTGCTACAAAATTCATCACACTGAACTGACTGCTGTACCAACTGCTGTACCAACTGCTGCACCAACTGCTGTACCAACTGCTGCTGTACCAACTGCTGTACCAACTGCTGCTGTACCAACTGCTGCTGTACCAACTGCTGTACCAACTGCTGTGAGTAGGAACAACACATGTACACAAGGGCTAGGTAAGAAGTCAGTTGCTGCTATAGTGTGCACTGTTGTGAACTTTTGCATTAAAATGCTTGTGTGCTTTGCAAAATTAAAGTAATTACAGTGAATTCTTGACTAACATATACAGTGCAGTAAGTGTTTAATATTCTGAGGAACATTTAAGTGATAAGTTTACATTTATTCAGTAAAAAAAGGCAAATATACCTCAGTTTCCTGCATTTGATCCTGACTGTGACCAGACAAACCTGTCACAGAGGTGGGTCAAATGGCTTAAAAGGTTTGAAAATTTGTTGATAGTTTCTGACATCAAAAGTGCTGAAAGAAAGCGTGCCTTTCTACTTCATTATGCAGGTGATAGAGTTTGTGACATCTTTGACACACTGAAAGACACCGGTGGTGCCAAAGATTATGACACTGCCAAAGCCAAACTAACAGAGCATTTCAAACCAAGGCAAAATACTGCTATGGAAATTATGCATTTCAGGAGAGCAAAACAACTCTCTAATGAAACTGTGGATCAATACCACACACGTCTGCAGGGTTTAGCAGCCCATTGTGAGTTTGCTGATGTTGACAAAGAAATCAAACAGCAAATAATTGAATCATGCACATCTACACGTCTTCGTCGAAGAGCTCTAGAACTTGTTGATGATGACAGTTCTCTTACCAAGATACTGGATATTGCTCGTCGAATGGAAGATGCTGCACGTGATGCTCGTGTCATGGAGTGCAGTGCCAATAACGGTTCTGCCACTGTTACTAACAGTGATGAGGTATGTAAAGTTCAGGGAGGACACCGTGATCAAAGAAGATATCATGGCAAACCTAACAGTAAATTTAGCCGAGAACCACGTCACAACTGGGGTCAAGGAACAAGGCTCAAGCAGTCACAACGACCCACATCAGAGGGTGTCAACAATAAATGTTACAATTGTGGAGGAGACTACCCACACCAAGATAATGTTTGTCCTGCTCAAGGTAAGAAGTGCTATGAGTGTGGAAAACTAGGTCATTTTGGTGCTATGTGTCGTTCCGCACTAAAGAAACCACAGTCAATGAATAAAAGCACTGTACGAGGATCAGGTCATAGGGGTCGAGGTGGTAAACACAATATTGCACCTCATATCCAGAATGTTAATAATGTGCAAGACAACATTTCATTACAACCAGTCTCAGATGACAGTGAATGTGATTATACTTATGGAGTACAAGCAATCACAGAATGGAATGATCTTCCAAACAACCCAGAGACATGTGTATACATTGCTGGTATTTGTCTCAAGGTTCTCATTGACACTGGATCAAACATTGACACCATTGCTGAGTGCCACTATGAAAAATTTAAAAAACAGTTCCCAAAGCTTGAGAACTATAATGGCAAAGCCACTGCCTATGCTTCAAAGGTAGCCGTGCCAGTGATTGGAACTTTCACTGCAGAGATTAAGTCAAAGAATGCAATGCTCATTACTACATTCCATGTTGTTAGGAATGCAAAGGAGTCTTTACTCAGTTACAAGACTTCAACCAAATTGGGGCTACTTCAGCTTTCTAATGCTGTAGCAGTGGAATCTGCAAACAATGTTGATGCTATTGTTGCTGAATTTTCTGATCGATTTAAATCCATAGGTTGTTATACTGATAGCAAAATACATCTGCATATCAACCCAGATGTAATTCCAGTTGCCCAACCACATCGCCGACAACCATTCCATACTCGCAAGAAAGTCGATGCCGAACTGGATAGGCTGATAGAACTAGATATCATTGAACCAGTAACAGGCCCAACACCATGGGTAAGCCCAATTGTCACTCCACCAAAGCCGAAGAATCCAGATGAGATACGCATTTGTGTGGACATGCGTGTTCCCAACAAGGCAATAATGCGTGAACGCCATCCTACACCGACTGTAGATGATATGATCTACCGCTTGAATGGTGCAACTATATTCAGCAAGTTAGATTTAAACAAGGGCTATCATCAGCTTGAACTTGATGATGAGAGTCGCTTCATCACAACGTTTACGACACATCGAGGTCTGTATAGGTACAAGCGCCTGAGTTTTGGTATTAACAGTGCTGCCGAGGTATTCCAGCACATCATCAGCCAGGTATTGCAAGACATACCTAATGCTGACAACATGTCTGATGACATCATTGTTTATGGCCGTACCCAAGCTGAACACGACAAAGCTCTTCGTGCAACATTGCAACGCTTACGAGAAAAGAATTTGACGCTAAGCCGAGCAAAGTGCGAGTTCAATCAACATAAAATTGAATTCTTTGGACATGTACTTAGTGACAAAGGTCTGTCTCCAGATCCTAAGAAAGTTGCAGATATCAAGAATGCTGCACCTCCTTCAATCGTCCACTGAAGTACATAGTTTTCTGGGAATGGCAAACTACTGTTCTCGCTTCATTCCAGATTTTGCTACCATTACAAAGCCTCTACGTGAGCTCCTGAAGAAAAATGCATCATGGTACTGGAGCGATATCGAGCAAAATGCATTTGATGCTGTGAAAGATGCACTAGTAGAGAATGCGACTGCTGCATACTTTGATCCATCAATGGACACTGAGTTAACAGTGGATGCTAGTCCTGTTGGATTAGGTGCTGTTTTAGCCCAACACAAACCTGGTCAACCAGATTCCAGAGTAGTAATTGCCTACGCCAGCCGTTCTCTCACACATGTTGAGCAACGATACAGTCAGACAGAGAAGGAAGCTCTTGCTCTTGTATGGGGCTGTGAACACTTCAATGTGTATCTGCTTGGTGCGCCCTTCACCACGATGGTCACTGACCACAAACCGTTGGAGACCATCTTCAATAATCCAAAGTCCAAACCACCAGCTCGCATTGAGAGATGGGCTCTTCGTCTGCAACCATACAACTTTACGGTGAAATACAAGCCGGGTGCAGGCAATCCCGCTGATTACATCAGTCGACATCCTGCCAACAGTTTCACCATCACCAAGCATCAGCAAGTTGCCGAGGAATATGTACACTCTGTAACCTGTGATGCAGTCCCTAAGGCTCTTACTCTTGATGAAATCCGTACTGCAACTCTAGAGGACCCAACTCTGCAAGCAACAGTGGATGCATTGACTAAGAAAAAGTTTCCACGCATCCCACCCTCAGGAGTTGACCAAGATGCATTCAAAGCACTTGAACGCATCCAGACAGAATTAAGTGTTACGCAACAACGCGACACTGTGCTGCGAGGTACTCGTATCGTTATTCCAGCTGTTCTCCAGCAACGTGCTCTGAAGCTTGCACATCAAGGACACCAAGGTCTTGTTAGGACCAAACAGCTGCTACGAGAAAAGGTGTGGTTTCCTGGCATTGATCGTCAAGCAAAGGATATGCATGATGCCTGTGTCCCTTGCCAAGCTGCAGTGGATACTTCAAGACCAACACCTCTACAACCTTCACCACTACCTGCTGCACCATGGACGGAAGTATCAATGGACTTCTGCGGACCACTACCAACTGGAGAGTACTTGATGGTAGTCATTGATGATCACTCACGTTATCCAGAAGTAGAAATCATCAATTCCACATCTGCAAAGGCCGTCATCCCGAAACTTGACAAGATCTTTTCAAACTTTGGCATTCCTGAAGTTGTCAAGACGGACAATGGACCGCCATTCAATGGACAAGACTTTGTCAACTTTGCTGAGCATATTGGATTCAAACACCGCCGTGTGATGCCACTACATCCTCAAGCAAAGGGAGAAGTTGAGAGATTCATGCAACCTCTCATGAAAGCGGTACGCTGTGCTCATGCCGAAGGACGATCCTGGAAACAAGCTATGTATGCTTTTCTCAGGAACTACCTGTGCAACACCACATGGAACACTGGGCAAGTCGCCTGGCGAACTTTTATTTGGACGTCCTATGAGAATCGCACTACCCGTCATGCTAGCCGAGGTAACGGATAAACGTCTCGCTCAGAAGGATGCACTAGCCAAGGGCAAAATGAAAATTGCTCATGATCAACGTGCAAAGGAACAGTTCATAAAGGTTGGTGACACTGTTCTCGTTAAAAAGAAAAAAGAGGGAAAGTTAGATATGCCGTATGATACAAAACCATATAAAGTGATTAGTGTAAAAGGAACTATGGTAACAGCTAGTAATAGAGATCATAGTATAACACGTAATATGGCTTATTTCAAAGTGATTCCAACTAGTGTAGAAAATGATGAAGTGCAAAGTCGTGCAAAAGAAAAAGAAAAAAATAGTTATAACCCGACAAACAATTCATCAAGGGATGTTATTGCATTTAAGGACTCTCGTCCTAAACGTCATGTTAAACGCCCTACACGATTTGATGATTAATTGTGTTCCTATGTAATGAAAAGTATTTACTTATTATGCTAAACTAAATTTAATATTGTTTGAATAATGCAGATATCTCATTCAATATTTTGTAACTTTGTATTACAGTTTCTTTCATGTTTGTTTAACATTGCATATGTATTTTTAACATTGAAATCCTTTGTGGAAAAGATTAAGTTGTTTAAATTCTTTGTGTGCTTAATTAATGTTAAATGTATGCAGTATCTCTTGATATGGTAATAACTTACTTTGTGTCAATAACTTTGCTTTGTGCTACAAGCATGGTAGACATCCTGTATTCATTCTTTTTAAAGAAAAAAAAAAGGAGGGATGTCATGTTCACAGAAAATGGTACCATCCGTTTTCTATGTGCGGCGGCTGGGACGCCAGGGAGAGATTGGAGGTAAACAAGAGAGCGTACAGGACGCCCGCCAAGCTTGGTAGCTACTAGTCATGTAATCATATTAAGTATTAAAGTCAGTAACCAAGTCATGACTTTACATCAACCCTACAACCAAGACTTCCTCAGTAACACACAAACACCACATTGGCGACGAGGATGAACTGTGAACGCAGGTATTTGTTCAGTTTCAAACACAAGGGAGAAGCATGCTGCCTGGAGGAGGAAGAGAAGCTGTGAGCGCCATACACGATGCTGTGTGCTAACCGATGCTGTGTGCTACCCAAGCTGTGTACTACCCAAGCTGAGTGCTACCCAAGCTGTGCTGAAGAAACAGTACTGAGGAATCTGCCGACGTTGTGTACGAAACGACGCATTGATGTGTACAAAACCTGATGTTTTGGTTACGAAACGACGCTTCGTGCTACAAAATTCATCACACTGAACTGACTGCTGTACCAACTGCTGTACCAACTGCTGCACCAACTGCTGTACCAACTGCTGCTGTACCAACTGCTGTACCAACTGCTGCTGTACCAACTGCTGCTGTACCAACTGCTGTACCAACTGCTGTGAGTAGGAACAACACATGTACACAAGGGCTAGGTAAGAAGTCAGTTGCTGCTATAGTGTGCACTGTTGTGAACTTTTGCATTAAAATGCTTGTGTGCTTTGCAAAATTAAAGTAATTACAGTGAATTCTTGACTAACATATACAGTGCAGTAAGTGTTTAATATTCTGAGGAACATTTAAGTGATAAGTTTACATTTATTCAGTAAAAAAAGGCAAATATACCTCAGTTTCCTGCATTTGATCCTGACTGTGACCAGACAAACCTGTCACAGAGGTGGGTCAAATGGCTTAAAAGGTTTGAAAATTTGTTGATAGTTTCTGACATCAAAAGTGCTGAAAGAAAGCGTGCCTTTCTACTTCATTATGCAGGTGATAGAGTTTGTGACATCTTTGACACACTGAAAGACACCGGTGGTGCCAAAGATTATGACACTGCCAAAGCCAAACTAACAGAGCATTTCAAACCAAGGCAAAATACTGCTATGGAAATTATGCATTTCAGGAGAGCAAAACAACTCTCTAATGAAACTGTGGATCAATACCACACACGTCTGCAGGGTTTAGCAGCCCATTGTGAGTTTGCTGATGTTGACAAAGAAATCAAACAGCAAATAATTGAATCATGCACATCTACACGTCTTCGTCGAAGAGCTCTAGAACTTGTTGATGATGACAGTTCTCTTACCAAGATACTGGATATTGCTCGTCGAATGGAAGATGCTGCACGTGATGCTCGTGTCATGGAGTGCAGTGCCAATAACGGTTCTGCCACTGTTACTAACAGTGATGAGGTATGTAAAGTTCAGGGAGGACACCGTGATCAAAGAAGATATCATGGCAAACCTAACAGTAAATTTAGCCGAGAACCACGTCACAACTGGGGTCAAGGAACAAGGCTCAAGCAGTCACAACGACCCACATCAGAGGGTGTCAACAATAAATGTTACAATTGTGGAGGAGACTACCCACACCAAGATAATGTTTGTCCTGCTCAAGGTAAGAAGTGCTATGAGTGTGGAAAACTAGGTCATTTTGGTGCTATGTGTCGTTCCGCACTAAAGAAACCACAGTCAATGAATAAAAGCACTGTACGAGGATCAGGTCATAGGGGTCGAGGTGGTAAACACAATATTGCACCTCATATCCAGAATGTTAATAATGTGCAAGACAACATTTCATTACAACCAGTCTCAGATGACAGTGAATGTGATTATACTTATGGAGTACAAGCAATCACAGAATGGAATGATCTTCCAAACAACCCAGAGACATGTGTATACATTGCTGGTATTTGTCTCAAGGTTCTCATTGACACTGGATCAAACATTGACACCATTGCTGAGTGCCACTATGAAAAATTTAAAAAACAGTTCCCAAAGCTTGAGAACTATAATGGCAAAGCCACTGCCTGTGCTTCAAAGGTAGCCGTGCCAGTGATTGGAACTTTCACTGCAGAGATTAAGTCAAAGAATGCAATGCTCATTACTACATTCCATGTTGTTAGGAATGCAAAGGAGTCTTTACTCAGTTACAAGACTTCAACCAAATTGGGGCTACTTCAGCTTTCTAATGCTGTAGCAGTGGAATCTGCAAACAATGTTGATGCTATTGTTGCTGAATTTTCTGATCGATTTAAATCCATAGGTTGTTATACTGATAGCAAAATACATCTGCATATCAACCCAGATGTAATTCCAGTTGCCCAACCACATCGCCGACAACCATTCCATACTCGCAAGAAAGTCCGATGCCGAACTGGATAGGCTGATAGAACTAGATATCATTGAACCAGTAACAGGCCCAACACCATGGGTAAGCCCAATTGTCACTCCACCAAAGCCGAAGAATCCAGATGAGATACGCATTTGTGTGGACATGCGTGTTCCCAACAAGGCAATAATGCGTGAACGCCATCCTACACCGACTGTAGATGATATGATCTACCGCTTGAATGGTGCAACTATATTCAGCAAGTTAGATTTAAACAAGGGCTATCATCAGCTTGAACTTGATGATGAGAGTCGCTTCATCACAACGTTTACGACACATCGAGGTCTGTATAGGTACAAGCGCCTGAGTTTTGGTATTAACAGTGCTGCCGAGGTATTCCAGCACATCATCAGCCAGGTATTGCAAGACATACCTAATGCTGACAACATGTCTGATGACATCATTGTTTATGGCCGTACCCAAGCTGAACACGACAAAGCTCTTCGTGCAAGCATTGCAACGCTTACGAGAAAAGAATTTGACGCTAAGCCGAGCAAAGTGCGAGTTCAATCAACATAAAATTGAATTCTTTGGACATGTACTTAGTGACAAAGGTCTGTCTCCAGATCCTAAGAAAGTTGCAGATATCAAGAATGCTGCACCTCCTTCAACGTCCACTGAAGTACATAGTTTTCTGGGAATGGCAAACTACTGTTCTCGCTTCATTCCAGATTTTGCTACCATTACAAAGCCTCTACGTGAGCTCCTGAAGAAAAATGCATCATGGTACTGGAGCGATATCGAGCAAAATGCATTTGATGCTGTGAAAGATGCACTAGTAGAGAATGCGACTGCTGCATACTTTGATCCATCAATGGACACTGAGTTAACAGTGGATGCTAGTCCTGTTGGATTAGGTGCTGTTTTAGCCCAACACAAACCTGGTCAACCAGATTCCAGAGTAGTAATTGCCTACGCCAGCCGTTCTCTCACACATGTTGAGCAACGATACAGTCAGACAGAGAAGGAAGCTCTTGCTCTTGTATGGGGCTGTGAACACTTCAATGTGTATCTGCTTGGTGCGCCCTTCACCACGATGGTCACTGACCACAAACCGTTGGAGACCATCTTCAATAATCCAAAGTCCAAACCACCAGCTCGCATTGAGAGATGGGCTCTTCGTCTGCAACCATACAACTTTACGGTGAAATACAAGCCGGGTGCAGGCAATCCCGCTGATTACATCAGTCGACATCCTGCCAACAGTTTCACCATCACCAAGCATCAGCAAGTTGCCGAGGAATATGTACACTCTGTAACCTGTGATGCAGTCCCTAAGGCTCTTACTCTTGATGAAATCCGTACTGCAACTCTAGAGGACCCAACTCTGCAAGCAACAGTGGATGCATTGACTAAGAAAAAGTTTCCACGCATCCCACCCTCAGGAGTTGACCAAGATGCATTCAAAGCTACTTGAACGCATCCAGACAGAATTAAGTGTTACGCAACAACGCGACACTGTGCTGCGAGGTACTCGTATCGTTATTCCAGCTGTTCTCCAGCAACGTGCTCTGAAGCTTGCACATCAAGGACACCAAGGTCTTGTTAGGACCAAACAGCTGCTACGAGAAAAGGTGTGGTTTCCTGGCATTGATCGTCAAGCAAAGGATATGCATGATGCCTGTGTCCCTTGCCAAGCTGCAGTGGATACTTCAAGACCAACACCTCTACAACCTTCACCACTACCTGCTGCACCATGGACGGAAGTATCAATGGACTTCTGCGGACCACTACCAACTGGAGAGTACTTGATGGTAGTCATTGATGATCACTCACGTTATCCAGAAGTAGAAATCATCAATTCCACATCTGCAAAGGCCGTCATCCCGAAACTTGACAAGATCTTTTCAAACTTTGGCATTCCTGAAGTTGTCAAGACGGACAATGGACCGCCATTCAATGGACAAGACTTTGTCAACTTTGCTGAGCATATTGGATTCAAACACCGCCGTGTGATGCCACTACATCCTCAAGCAAAGGGAGAAGTTGAGAGATTCATGCAACCTCTCATGAAAGCGGTACGCTGTGCTCATGCCGAAGGACGATCCTGGAAACAAGCTATGTATGCTTTTCTCAGGAACTACCGTGCAACACCACATGGAACACTGGGCAAGTCGCCTGGCGAACTTTTATTTGGACGTCCTATGAGAATCGCACTACCCGTCATGCTAGCCGAGGTAACGGATAAACGTCTCGCTCAGAAGGATGCACTAGCCAAGGGCAAAATGAAAATTGCTCATGATCAACGTGCAAAGGAACAGTTCATAAAGGTTGGTGACACTGTTCTCGTTAAAAAGAAAAAAGAGGGAAAGTTAGATATGCCGTATGATACAAAACCATATAAAGTGATTAGTGTAAAAGGAACTATGGTAACAGCTAGTAATAGAGATCATAGTATAACACGTAATATGGCTTATTTCAAAGTGATTCCAACTAGTGTAGAAAATGATGAAGTGCAAAGTCGTGCAAAAGAAAAAGAAAAAAATAGTTATAACCCGACAAACAATTCATCAAGGGATGTTATTGCATTTAAGGACTCTCGTCCTAAACGTCATGTTAAACGCCCTACACGATTTGATGATTAATTGTGTTCCTATGTAATGAAAAGTATTTACTTATTATGCTAAACTAAATTTAATATTGTTTGAATAATGCAGATATCTCATTCAATATTTTGTAACTTTGTATTACAGTTTCTTTCATGTTTGTTTAACATTGCATATGTATTTTTAACATTGAAATCCTTTGTGGAAAAGATTAAGTTGTTTAAATTCTTTGTGTGCTTAATTAATGTTAAATGTATGCAGTATCTCTTGATATGGTAATAACTTACTTTGTGTCAATAACTTTGCTTTGTGCTACAAGCATGGTAGACATCCTGTATTCATTCTTTTTAAAGAAAAAAAAAAAGGAGGGATGTCATGTTCACAGAAAATGGTACCATCCGTTTTCTATGTGCGGCGGCTGGGACGCCAGGGAGAGATTGGAGGTAAACAAGAGAGCGTACAGGACGCCCGCCAAGCTTGGTAGCTACTAGTCATGTAATCATATTAAGTATTAAAGTCAGTAACCAAGTCATGACTTTACATCAACCCTACAACCAAGACTTCCTCAGTAACACACAAACACCACATTGGCGACGAGGATGAACTGTGAACGCAGGTATTTGTTCAGTTTCAAACACAAGGGAGAAGCATGCTGCCTGGAGGAGGAAGAGAAGCTGTGAGCGCCATACACGATGCTGTGTGCTAACCGATGCTGTGTGCTACCCAAGCTGTGTGCTACCCAAGCTGTGTGCTACCCAAGCTGTGCTGAAGAAACAGTACTGAGGAATCTGCCGACGTTGTGTACGAAACGACGCATTGATGTGTACAAAACCTGATGTTTTGGTTACGAAACGACGCTTCGTGCTACAAAATTCATCACACTGAACTGACTGCTGTACCAACTGCTGTACCAACTGCTGCACCAACTGCTGTACCAACTGCTGCTGTACCAACTGCTGTACCAACTGCTGCTGTACCAACTGCTGCTGTACCAACTGCTGCTGTACCAACTGCTGTACCAACTGCTGTGAGTAGGAACAACACATGTACACAAGGGCTAGGTAAGAAGTCAGTTGCTGCTATAGTGTGCACTGTTGTGAACTTTTGCATTAAAATGCTTGTGTGCTTTGCAAAATTAAAGTAATTACAGTGAATTCTTGACTAACATATACAGTGCAGTAAGTGTTTAATATTCTGAGGAACATTTAAGTGATAAGTTTACATTTATTCAGTAAAAAAAGGCAAATATACCTCAGTTTCCTGCATTTGATCCTGACTGTGACCAGACAAACCTGTCACAGAGGTGGGTCAAATGGCTTAAAAGGTTTGAAAATTTGTTGATAGTTTCTGACATCAAAAGTGCTGAAAGAAAGCGTGCCTTTCTACTTCATTATGCAGGTGATAGAGTTTGTGACATCTTTGACACACTGAAAGACACCGGTGGTGCCAAAGATTATGACACTGCCAAAGCCAAACTAACAGAGCATTTCAAACCAAGGCAAAATACTGCTATGGAAATTATGCATTTCAGGAGAGCAAAACAACTCTCTAATGAAACTGTGGATCAATACCACACACGTCTGCAGGGTTTAGCAGCCCATTGTGAGTTTGCTGATGTTGACAAAGAAATCAAACAGCAAATAATTGAATCATGCACATCTACACGTCTTCGTCGAAGAGCTCTAGAACTTGTTGATGATGACAGTTCTCTTACCAAGATACTGGATATTGCTCGTCGAATGGAAGATGCTGCACGTGATGCTCGTGTCATGGAGTGCAGTGCCAATAACGGTTCTGCCACTGTTACTAACAGTGATGAGGTATGTAAAGTTCAGGGAGGACACCGTGATCAAAGAAGATATCATGGCAAACCTAACAGTAAATTTAGCCGAGAACCACGTCACAACTGGGGTCAAGGAACAAGGCTCAAGCAGTCACAACGACCCACATCAGAGGGTGTCAACAATAAATGTTACAATTGTGGAGGAGACTACCCACACCAAGATAATGTTTGTCCTGCTCAAGGTAAGAAGTGCTATGAGTGTGGAAAACTAGGTCATTTTGGTGCTATGTGTCGTTCCGCACTAAAGAAACCACAGTCAATGAATAAAAGCACTGTACGAGGATCAGGTCATAGGGGTCGAGGTGGTAAACACAATATTGCACCTCATATCCAGAATGTTAATAATGTGCAAGACAACATTTCATTACAACCAGTCTCAGATGACAGTGAATGTGATTATACTTATGGAGTACAAGCAATCACAGAATGGAATGATCTTCCAAACAACCCAGAGACATGTGTATACATTGCTGGTATTTGTCTCAAGGTTCTCATTGACACTGGATCAAACATTGACACCATTGCTGAGTGCCACTATGAAAAATTTAAAAAACAGTTCCCAAAGCTTGAGAACTATAATGGCAAAGCCACTGCCTGTGCTTCAAAGGTAGCCGTGCCAGTGATTGGAACTTTCACTGCAGAGATTAAGTCAAAGAATGCAATGCTCATTACTACATTCCATGTTGTTAGGAATGCAAAGGAGTCTTTACTCAGTTACAAGACTTCAACCAAATTGGGGCTACTTCAGCTTTCTAATGCTGTAGCAGTGGAATCTGCAAACAATGTTGATGCTATTGTTGCTGAATTTTCTGATCGATTTAAATCCATAGGTTGTTATACTGATAGCAAAATACATCTGCATATCAACCCAGATGTAATTCCAGTTGCCCAACCACATCGCCGACAACCATTCCATACTCGCAAGAAAGTCGATGCCGAACTGGATAGGCTGATAGAACTAGATATCATTGAACCAGTAACAGGCCCAACACCATGGGTAAGCCCAATTGTCACTCCACCAAAGCCGAAGAATCCAGATGAGATACGCATTTGTGTGGACATGCGTGTTCCCAACTAAGGCAATAATGCGTGAACGCCATCCTACACCGACTGTAGATGATATGATCTACCGCTTGAATGGTGCAACTATATTCAGCAAGTTAGATTTAAACAAGGGCTATCATCAGCTTGAACTTGATGATGAGAGTCGCTTCATCACAACGTTTACGACACATCGAGGTCTGTATAGGTACAAGCGCCTGAGTTTTGGTATTAACAGTGCTGCCGAGGTATTCCAGCACATCATCAGCCAGGTATTGCAAGACATACCTAATGCTGACAACATGTCTGATGACATCATTGTTTATGGCCGTACCCAAGCTGAACACGACAAAGCTCTTCGTGCAACATTGCAACGCTTACGAGAAAAGAATTTGACGCTAAGCCGAGCAAAGTGCGAGTTCAATCAACATAAAATTGAATTCTTTGGACATGTACTTAGTGACAAAGGTCTGTCTCCAGATCCTAAGAAAGTTGCAGATATCAAGAATGCTGCACCTCCTTCAACGTCCACTGAAGTACATAGTTTTCTGGGAATGGCAAACTACTGTTCTCGCTTCATTCCAGATTTTGCTACCATTACAAAGCCTCTACGTGAGCTCCTGAAGAAAAATGCATCATGGTACTGGAGCGATATCGAGCAAAATGCATTTGATGCTGTGAAAGATGCACTAGTAGAGAATGCGACTGCTGCATACTTTGATCCATCAATGGACACTGAGTTAACAGTGGATGCTAGTCCTGTTGGATTAGGTGCTGTTTTAGCCCAACACAAACCTGGTCAACCAGATTCCAGAGTAGTAATTGCCTACGCCAGCCGTTCTCTCACACATGTTGAGCAACGATACAGTCAGACAGAGAAGGAAGCTCTTGCTCTTGTATGGGGCTGTGAACACTTCAATGTGTATCTGCTTGGTGCGCCCTTCACCACGATGGTCACTGACCACAAACCGTTGGAGACCATCTTCAATAATCCAAAGTCCAAACCACCAGCTCGCATTGAGAGATGGGCTCTTCGTCTGCAACCATACAACTTTACGGTGAAATACAAGCCGGGTGCAGGCAATCCCGCTGATTACATCAGTCGACATCCTGCCAACAGTTTCACCATCACCAAGCATCAGCAAGTTGCCGAGGAATATGTACACTCTGTAACCTGTGATGCAGTCCCTAAGGCTCTTACTCTTGATGAAATCCGTACTGCAACTCTAGAGGACCCAACTCTGCAAGCAACAGTGGATGCATTGACTAAGAAAAAGTTTCCACGCATCCCACCCTCAGGAGTTGACCAAGATGCATTCAAAGCACTTGAACGCATCCAGACAGAATTAAGTGTTACGCAACAACGCGACACTGTGCTGCGAGGTACTCGTATCGTTATTCCAGCTGTTCTCCAGCAACGTGCTCTGAAGCTTGCACATCAAGGACACCAAGGTCTTGTTAGGACCAAACAGCTGCTACGAGAAAAGGTGTGGTTTCCTGGCATTGATCGTCAAGCAAAGGATATGCATGATGCCTGTGTCCCTTGCCAAGCTGCAGTGGATACTTCAAGACCAACACCTCTACAACCTTCACCACTACCTGCTGCACCATGGACGGAAGTATCAATGGACTTCTGCGGACCACTACCAACTGGAGAGTACTTGATGGTAGTCATTGATGATCACTCACGTTATCCAGAAGTAGAAATCATCAATTCCACATCTGCAAAGGCCGTCATCCCGAAACTTGACAAGATCTTTTCAAACTTTGGCATTCCTGAAGTTGTCAAGACGGACAATGGACCGCCATTCAATGGACAAGACTTTGTCAACTTTGCTGAGCATATTGGATTCAAACACCGCCGTGTGATGCCACTACATCCTCAAGCAAAGGGAGAAGTTGAGAGATTCATGCAACCTCTCATGAAAGCGGTACGCTGTGCTCATGCCGAAGGACGATCCTGGAAACAAGCTATGTATGCTTTTCTCAGGAACTACCGTGCAACACCACATGGAACACTGGGCAAGTCGCCTGGCGAACTTTTATTTGGACGTCCTATGAGAATCGCACTACCCGTCATGCTAGCCGAGGTAACGGATAAACGTCTCGCTCAGAAGGATGCACTAGCCAAGGGCAAAATGAAAATTGCTCATGATCAACGTGCAAAGGAACAGTTCATAAAGGTTGGTGACACTGTTCTCGTTAAAAAGAAAAAAGAGGGAAAGTTAGATATGCCGTATGATACAAAACCATATAAAGTGATTAGTGTAAAAGGAACTATGGTAACAGCTAGTAATAGAGATCATAGTATAACACGTAATATGGCTTATTTCAAAGTGATTCCAACTAGTGTAGAAAATGATGAAGTGCAAAGTCGTGCAAAAGAAAAAGAAAAAAATAGTTATAACCCGACAAACAATTCATCAAGGGATGTTATTGCATTTAAGGACTCTCGTCCTAAACGTCATGTTAAACGCCCTACACGATTTGATGATTAATTGTGTTCCTATGTAATGAAAAGTATTTACTTATTATGCTAAACTAAATTTAATATTGTTTGAATAATGCAGATATCTCATTCAATATTTTGTAACTTTGTATTACAGTTTCTTTCATGTTTGTTTAACATTGCATATGTATTTTTAACATTGAAATCCTTTGTGGAAAAGATTAAGTTGTTTAAATTCTTTGTGTGCTTAATTAATGTTAAATGTATGCAGTATCTCTTGATATGGTAATAACTTACTTTGTGTCAATAACTTTGCTTTGTGCTACAAGCATGGTAGACATCCTGTATTCATTCTTTTTAAAGAAAAAAAAAAGGAGGGATGTCATGTTCACAGAAAATGGTACCATCCGTTTTCTATGTGCGGCGGCTGGGACGCCAGGGAGAGATTGGAGGTAAACAAGAGAGCGTACAGGACGCCCGCCAAGCTTGGTAGCTACTAGTCATGTAATCATATTAAGTATTAAAGTCAGTAACCAAGTCATGACTTTACATCAACCCTACAAACCAAGACTTCCTCAGTAACACACAAACACCACAACTGCCTGGTGGGTTTACTGGTAAACACTGTATGGTGGGTTTACTGGTAAACACTGTATGGTGGGTTTACTGGTAAACACTGTATGGTGGGTTTACTGGTAAACGCTGCCTGGTGGGTTTACTGGTAAACACTGTCTGGTGGGTTTACTGATAAACACTGCCTGGTGGGTTTACTCGTAAACACAGCCTGGTGGGTTTACAGGTAAACACTGTCTGGTGTGTTTACTGGTAAACAGAGTTTGTGGGTTTACAGGTAAACACTGCCTGGTGGGTTTACTGGTAAACACTGTATGGTGGGTTTACAGGTAAACACTGCCTGGTAGGTTTACTGGTAAACACTGTATGGTGGGTTTACAGGTAAACACTGCCTGGTGGGTTTACTGGTAAACAGAGTTTGTGGGTTTACTGGTAAACACTACCTGGTGGGTTTACTGGTAAACACTGCCTGGTGGGTTTACTGGTAAACACTGCCTGGTGGGTTTACTGGTAAGCACTGTCTGGTGGGTTTACTGGTAAACACAGCCTGGTGGGTTTACTGGTAAACACTACCTGGTGGGTTTACTGGTAAACACTGTCTGGTGGGTTTAGTCGTAAACACAGCCTGGTGGGTTTACTGGTAAACAGTGTTTGTGGGTTTACAGATAAACACGGCCTGGTTGGTTTACTGGTAAACACTGTATGGTGGGTTTACAGGTAAACACTGCCTGGTGGGTTTACTGGTAAATACAGCCTTGTGGGTTTTCTGGTAAACACTACCTGGTGGGTTTACTGGTAAACACTGCCTGGTGGGTTTACTGGTAAACACTGCCTGGTGGGTTTCCTGGTAAACACTGTCTGGTGGGTTTACTGGTAAACACAGCCTGGTGGGTTTACTGGTAAACACTACCTGGTGGGTTTACTGATAAACACTGTCTGGTGGGTTTACTCGTAAACACAGCCTGGTGGGTTTACTGGTAAACACAGCCTGGTGGGTTTACTGGTAAACACTGTCTGGTGGGTTTACTGGTAAACACAGCCTGGTGGGTTTACTGGTAAACAGAGTTTGTGGGTTTACAGGTAAACACTGCCTGGTGGGTTTACTGGTAAACACTGTATGGTGGGTTTACAGGTAAATACTGCCTGGTTGGTTTACAGGTAAACACTGCCTGGTGGGTTTACTGGTAAACACTGTATGGTGGGTTTACTGGTAAACACTGTATGGTGGGATTACTGGTAAACGCTGCCTGGTGGGTTTACTGGTAAACACCGTCTGGTGGGTTTACTGGTAAACACTGTCTGGTGGGTTTACTGATAAACACTGCCTGGTGGGTTTACTCGTAAACACAGCCTGGTGGGTTTACAGGTAAACACTGTCTGGTGTGTTTACTGGTAAACAGAGTTTGTGGGTTTACAGGTAAACACTGCCTGGTGGGTTTACTGGTAAACACTGTATGGTGGGTTTACAGGTAAACACTGCCTGGTGGGTTTACTGGTAAACACTGTATGGTGGGTTTACAGGTAAACACTGCCTGGTGGGTTTACTGGTAAACACTGTATGGTGGGTTTACAGGTAAACACTGCCTGGTAGGTTTACTGGTAAACACTGTATGGTGGGTTTACAGGTAAACACTGCCTGGTGGGTTTACTGGTAAACAGAGTTTGTGGGTTTACTGGTAAACTCTGGTGTGTTTACTGGTAAACAGAGTTTGTGGGTTTACTGGTAAACAAAGCCTGGTGGGTTTACAGGTAAACACTACCTGGTGGGTTTACAGGTAAACACTAACTGGTGGGGTTACAAGCAAACGCTATCTGGTGGGTTTACAAGTAAACACTGCCTGGTGGGTTGACTGCCTTGTTGGTTTACTGGTACACACTGCCTGGTGGGTTTACTGGTAAACACTGCCTGGTGGGTTTACTGGTAAACACTACCTGGTGGGTTTACTGGTAAACACAGCCTGGTGGGTTTACTGGTAAACACAGCCTGGTGGGTTTACTGGTAAACACAGACTGGAGGGTTTATTGGTAAACACTACCTGGTGGGTTTACTGGTAAACACAGCCTGGTGGGTTTACTGGTAAACACAGCCTGGAGAGTTTATTGGTAAACACTACCTGGTGGGTTTACAGGTAAACACTGCCTGGTGGGTTTACAGGTAAACACTACCTGGTGGGTTTATAGGTAAACACTACCTGGTGGGTTTACAAGCAAACGCTATCTGGTGGGTTTACAGGTAAACACTGCCTGGTGGGTTTACAGATAAACACTGCCTGGTGGGTTTACAAGTAAACACTACCTGGTGGGTTTGCAGGTAAACACTACCTGGTGGGTTTACAAGCAAACACTACCTGGTGGGTTTACAAGCAAACGCTATCTGGTGGGTTTACAAGTAAACACTACCTGGTGGGTTTACAGGTAAACACTTACCTGGTGGGTTTACAGGTAAACACTGCCTAGTGGGTTTACAGGTAAACACTACCTGGTGGGTTTACAGGTAAACACTGCCTGGTGGGTTTGCAGGTAAACACTACCTGGTGGGTTTACAGGTAAACACTACCTGGAGGGTTTACAAGTAAACACTACCTGATGGGTTTACAGGTAAACACTACCTGGTGGGTTTACAGGTAAACACCGCCTGGTGGGTTTACAGGTAAACACTGCCTGGTGGGTTTACTGGTAAATACAGC
The DNA here is from genome assembly GCF_040958095.1 of Procambarus clarkii. Taxonomy (NCBI): domain Eukaryota; kingdom Metazoa; phylum Arthropoda; class Malacostraca; order Decapoda; family Cambaridae; genus Procambarus; species Procambarus clarkii. Next base: position 1,035,871 of record NC_091204.1, read on the forward strand.
CTTGTGGGTTTACTGGTAAACACTACCTGGTGGGTTTACTGGTAAACACTACCTGGTGGGTTTACTTGTAAACACTGCCTGGTGGGTTTACTGGTAAACACTGTCTGGTGGGTTTACTGGTAAACACAGCCTGGTGGGTTTACTGGTAAACACTACCTGGTGGGTTTACTGGTAAACACTGTCTGGTGGGTTTACTCGTAAACACAGCCTGGTGGGTTTACTGGTAAACACAGCCTGGTGGGTTTACTGGTAAACATTGTCTGGTGGGTTTACTGGTAAACAAAGCCTGGTGGGTTTACTGGTAAACACAGACTGGAGGGTTTATTGGTAAACACAGCCTGGTGGGTTTACTGGTAAACACAGCCTGGTGGGTTTACTGGTAAACACAGACTGGAGGGTTTATTGGTAAACACTACCTGGTGGGTTTACTGGTAAACACAGCCTGGTGGGTTTACTGGTAAACACAGCCTGGAGAGTTTATTGGTAAACACTACCTGGTGGGTTTACAGGTAAACACTGCCTGGTGGGTTTACAGGTAAACACTACCTGGTGGGTTTATAGGTAAACACTACCTGGTGGGTTTACAAGCAAACGCTATCTGGTGGGTTTACAGGTAAACACTGCCTGGTGGGTTTACAGGTAAACACTGCCTGGTGGGTTTACAAGTAAACACTACCTGGTGGGTTTGCAGGTAAACACTACCTGGTGGGTTGGTGGGTTTACAGGTGAACACTGCCTGGTGGGTTTACTGGTAAACACAGCCTGGTGGGTTTACTGGTAAACACTACCTGGTGGGTTTACTGGTAAACACTGTCTGGTGGGTTTAGTCGTAAACACAGCCTGGTGGGTTTACTGGTAAACACAGCCTGGTGGGTTTACTGGTAAACACCGTCTGGTGGGTTTACCGGTAAACACAGCCTGGTGGGTTTACTGGTAAACAGTGTTTGTGGGTTTACAGATAAACACTGCCTGGTTGGTTTACTGGTAAACACTGTATGGTGGGTTTACAGGTAAACACTGCCTGGTGGGTTTACTGGTAAATACAGCCTTGTGGGTTTACTGGTAAACACTACCTGGTGGGTTTACTGGTAAACACTGCCTGGTGGGTTTACTGGTAAACAGAGTTTGTGGGTTTACTGGTAAATACAGCCTTGTGGGTTTACTGGTAAACACTACCTGGTGGGTTTACTGGTAAACACTGCCTGGTGGGTTTACTGGTAAACAGAGTTTGTGGGTTTACTGGTAAACTCTGGTGTGTTTACTGGTAAACAGAGTTTGTGGGCTTACTGGTAAACAAAGCCTGGTGGGTTTACAGGTAAACACTACCTGGTGGGTTTACAGGTAAACACTAACTGGTGGGGTTACAAACAAACGCTATCTGGTGGGTTTACAAGTAAACACTGCCTGGTGGGTTTACTGCCTTGTTGGTTTACTGGTACACACTGCCTGGTGGGTTTACTGGTAAACACTGCCTGGTGGGTTTACTGGTAAACACTACCTGGTGGGTTTACTGGTAAACACAGCCTGGTGGGTTTACTGGTAAACACAGCCTGGTGGGTTTACTGGTAAACACAGACTGGAGGGTTTATTGGTAAACACTACCTGGTGGGTTTACTGGTAAACACAGCCTGGTGGGTTTACTGGTAAACACAGCCTGGAGAGTTTATTGGTAAACACTACCTGGTGGGTTTACAGGTAAACACTGCCTGGTGGGTTTACAGGTAAACACTACCTGGTGGGTTTATAGGTAAACACTACCTGGTGGGTTTACAAGCAAACGCTATCTGGTGGGTTTACAGGTAAACACTGCCTGGTGGGTTTACAGATAAACACTGCCTGGTGGGTTTACAAGTAAACACTACCTGGTGGGTTTGCAGGTAAACACTACCTGGTGGGTTTACAAGCAAACACTACCTGGTGCGTTTACAAGCAAACGCTATCTGGTGGGTTTACAAGTAAACACTACCTAGTGGGTTTACAGGTAAACACTTCCTGGTGGGTTTACAGGTAAACACTGCCTAGTGGGTTTACAGGTAAACACTACCTGGTGGGTTTACAGGTAAACACTGCCTGGTGGGTTTGCAGGTAAACACTACCTGGTGGGTTTACAGGTAAACACTACCTGGAGGGTTTACAAGTAAACACTACCTGATGGGTTTACAGGTAAACACTACCTGGTGGGTTTACAGGTAAACACCGCCTGGTGGGTTTACAGGTAAACACTGCCTGGTGGGTTTACTGGTAAATACAGCCTTGTGGGTTTACTGGTAAACACTACCTGGTGGGTTTACTGGTAAACACTGTCTGGTGGGTTTACTTGTAAACACTGCCTGGTGGGTTTACTGGTAAACACAGTCTGGTGGGTTTACTGGTAAACACAGCCTGGTGGGTTTACTGGTAAACACTACCTGGTGGGTTTACTGGTAAACACTGTCTGGTGGGTTTACTCGTAAACACAGCCTGGTGGGTTTACTGGTAAACACAGCCTGGTGGGTTTACTGGTAAACATTGTCTGGTGGGTTTACTGGTAAACACAGCCTGGTGGGTTTACTGGTAAACAGAGTTTGTGGGTTTACAGGTAAACACTGCCTGGTGGGTTTACTGGTAAACACTGTATGGTGGGTTTACTGGTAAACACTGTATGGTGGGTTTACAGGTGAACACTGCCTGGTGGGTTTACTGGTAAACACTGTATGGTGGGTTTACAGGTAAATACTGCCTGGTTGGTTTACAGGTATACACTGCCTGGTGGGTTTACTGGTAGACACTGTATGGTGGGTTTACTGGTAAACACTGTATGGTGGGTTTACTGGTAAACGCTGCCTGGTGGGTTTACTGGTAAACACCGTCTGGTGGGTTTACTGGTAAACACTGTCTGGTGGGTTTACTGATAAACACTGCCTGGTGGGTTTACTCGTAAACACAGCCTGGTGGGTTTACAGGTAAACACTGTCTGGTGTGTTTACTGGTAAACAGAGTTTGTGGGTTTACAGGTAAACACTGCCTGGTGGGTTTACTGGTAAACACTGTATGGTGGGTTTACAGGTAAACACTGCCTGGTGGGTTTACTGGTAAACACTGTATGGTGGGTTTACAGGTAAACACTGCCTGGTAGGTTTACTTGGTTAGGTAAACACTGCCTGGTGGGTTTACTGGTAAACAGAGTTTGTGGGTTTACTGGTAAACTCTGGTGTGTTTACTGGTAAACAGAGTTTGTGGGTTTACTGGTAAACAAAGCCTGGTGGGTTTACAGGTAAACACTACCTGGTGGCTTTACAGGTAAACACTAACTGGTGGGGTTACAAGCAAACGCTATCTGGTGGGTTTACAAGTAAACACTGCCTGGTGGGTTTACTGCCTTGTTGGTTTACTGGTACACACTGCCTGGTGGGTTTACTGGTAAACACTGCCTGGTGGGTTTACTGGTAAAAACTACCTGGTGGGTTTACTGGTAAACACAGCCTGGTGGGTTTACTGGTAAACACAGCCTGGTGGGTTTACTGGTAAACACAGACTGGAGGGTTTATTGGTAAACACTACCTGGTGGGTTTACTGGTAAACACAGCCTGGTGGGTTTACTGGTAAACACAGCCTGGAGAGTTTATTGGTAAATACTACCTGGTGGGTTTACAGGTAAACACTGCCTGGTGGGTTTACAGGTAAACACTACCTGGTGGGTTTATAGGTAAACACTACCTGGTGGGTTTACAAGCAAACGCTATCTGGTGGGTTTACAGGTAAACACTGCCTGGTGGGTTTACAGGTAAACACTGCCTGGTGGGTTTACAAGTAAACACTACCTGGTGGGTTTACAGGTAAACACGACCTGGAGGGTTTACAAGTAAACACTACCTGATGGGTTTACAGGTAAACACTACCTGGTGGGTTTACAGGTAAACACCGCCTAGTGGGTTTACAGGTAAACACTGCCTGGTGGGTTTACTGGTAAATACAGCCTTGTGGGTTTACTGGTAAACACTACCTGGTGGGTTTACTGGTAAACACTGCCTGGTGGGTTTACTGGTAAACACTGCCTGGTGGGTTTACTGGTAAACACTGTCTGGTGGGTTTACTGGTAAACACAGCCTGGTGGGTTTACTGGTAAACACTACCTGGTGGGTTTACTGGTAAACACTGTCTGGTGGGTTTACTCGTAAACACAGCCTGGTGGGTTTACTGGTAAACACAGCCTGGTGGGTTTACTGGTAAACATTGTCTGGTGGGTTTACTGGTAAACACAGCCTGGTGGGTTTACTGGTAAACAGAGTTTGTGGGTTTACAGGTAAACACTGCCTGGTGGGTTTACTGGTAAACACTGTATGGTGGGTTTACAGGTGAACACTGCCTGGTGGGTTTACTGGTAAACACTGTATGGTGGGTTTACAGGTAAATACTGCCTGGTTGGTTTACAGGTAAACACTGCCTGGTGGGTTTACTGGTAAACACTGTATGGTGGGTTTACTGGTAAACACTGTATGGTGGGTTTACTGGTAAACGCTGCCTGGTGGGTTTACTGGTAAACACCGTCTGGTGGGTTTACTGGTAAACACTGTCTGGTGGGTTTACTGATAAACACTGCCTGGTGGGTTTACTCGTAAACACGGCCTGGTGGGTTTACAGGTAAACACTGTCTGGTGTGTTTACTGGTAAACAGAGTTTGTGGGTTTACAGGTAAACACTGCCTGGTGGGTTTACTGGTAAACACTGTATGGTGGGTTTACAGGTAAACACTGCCTGGTGGGTTTACTGGTAAACACTGTATGGTGGGTTTACAGGTAAACACTGCCTGGTAGGTTTACTGGTAAACACTGTATGGTGGGTTTACAGGTAAACACTGCCTGGTGGGTTTACTGGTAAACAAAGTTTGTGGGTTTTCTGGTAAACTCTGGTGTGTTTACTGGTAAACAGAGTTTGTGGGTTTACTGGTAAACAAAGCCTGGTGGGTTTACAGGTAAACACTACCTGGTGGCTTTACAGGTAAACACTAACTGGTGGGGTTACAAGCAAACGCTATCTGGTGGGTTTACAAGTAAACACTGCCTGGTGGGTTTACTGCCTTGTTGGTTTACTGGTACACACTGCCTGGTGGGTTTACTGGTAAACACTGCCTGGTGGGTTTACTGGTAAACACTACCTGGTGGGTTTATTGGTAAACACAGCCTGGTGGGTTTACTGGTAAACACAGCCTGGTGGGTTTACTGGTAAACACAGACTGGAGGGTTTATTGGTAAACACTACCTGGTGGGTTTACTGGTAAACACAGCCTGGTGGGTTTACTGGTAAACACTACCTGGTGGGTTTATAGGTAAACACTACCTGGTGGGTTTACAAGCAAACGCTATCTGGTGGGTTTACAGGTAAACACTGCCTGGTGGGTTTACAGGTAAACACTGCCTGGTGGGTTTACAAGTAAACACTAACTGGTGGGTTTGCAGGTAAACACTACCTGGTGGGTTTACAAGCAAACGCTATCTGGTGGGTTTACAGGTAAACACTGCCTGGTGGGTTTACAGGTAAACACTGCCTGGTGGGTTTACAAGTAAACACTAACTGGTGGGTTTGCAGGTAAACACTACCTGGTGGGTTTACAAGCAAACACTACCTGGTGGGTTTACAAGCAAACGCTATCTGGTGGGTTTACAGGTAAACACTGCCTGGTGGGTTTACTGGTAAACACTGTCCTGGTGGGTTTACTGGTAAACACAGCCTGGTGGGTTTACTGGTAAACACTACCTGGTGGGTTTACTGGTAAACACTGTCTGGTGGGTTTACTCGTAAACACAGCCTGGTGGGTTTACTGGTAAACACAGCCTGGTGGGTTTACTGGTAAACATTGTCTGGTGGGTTTACTGGTAAACACAGCCTGGTGGGTTTACTGGTAAACAGAGTTTGTGGGTTTACAGGTAAACACTGCCTGGTGGGTTTACTGGTAAACACTGTATGGTGGGTTTACAGGTGAACACTGCCTGGTGGGTTTACTGGTAAACACTGTATGGTGGGTTTACAGGTAAATACTGCCTGGTTGGTTTACAGGTAAACACTGCCTGGTGGGTTTACTGGTAAACACTGTATGGTGGGTTTACTGGTAAACACTGTATGGTGGGTTTACAGGTAAACGCTGCCTGGTGGGTTTACTGGTAAACACCGTCTGGTGGGTTTACTGGTAAACACTGTCTGGTGGGTTTACTGATAAACACTGCCTGGTGGGTTTACTCGTAAACACAGCCTGGTGGGTTTACAGGTAAACACTCTCTGGTGTGTTTACTGGTAAACACAGTTTGTGGGTTTACAGGTAAACACTGCCTGGTGGGTTTACTGGTAAACACTGTATGGTGGGTTTACAGGTAAACACTGCCTGGTGGGTTTACTGGTAAACACTGTATGGTGGGTTTACAGGTAAACACTGCCTGGTAGGTTTACTGGTAAACACTGTATGGTGGGTTTACAGGTAAACACTGCCTGGTGGGTTTACTGGTAAACAGAGTTTGTGGGTTTACTGGTAAACTCTGGTGTGTTTACTGGTAAACAGAGTTTGTGGGTTTAATGGTAAACAAAGCCTGGTGGGTTTACAGGTAAACACTACCTGGTGGCTTTACAGGTAAACACTAACTGGTGGGGTTACAAGCAAACGCTATCTGGTGGGTTTACAAGTAAACACTGCCTGGTGGGTTTACTGCCTTGTTGGTTTACTGGTACACACTGCCTGGTGGGTTTACTGGTAAACACTGCCTGGTGGGTTTACTGGTAAACACTACCTGGTGGGTTTACTGGTAAACACAGCCTGGTGGGTTTACTGGTAAACACAGCCTGGTGGGTTTACTGGTAAACACAGACTGGAGGGTTTATTGGTAAACACTACCTGGTGGGTTTACTGGTAAACACAGCCTGGTGGGTTTACTGGTAAACACAGCCTGGAGAGTTTATTGGTAAACACTACCTGGTGGGTTTACAGGTAAACACTGCCTGGTGGGTTTACAGGTAAACACTACCTGGTGGGTTTATAGGTAAACACTACCTGGTGGGTTTACAAGCAAACGCTATCTGGTGGGTTTACAGGTAAACACTGCCTGGTGGGTTTACAGGTAAACACTGCCTGGTGGGTTTACAAGTAAACACTACCTGGTGGGTTTGCAGGTAAACACTACCTGGTGGGTTTACAAGCAAACACTACCTGGTGGGTTTACAAGCAAACGCTATCTGGTGGGTTTACAAGTAAACACTACCTGGTGGGTTTACAGGTAAACACTACCTGGTGGGTTTACAGGTAAACTCTGCCTGGTGGGTTTACAGGTAAACACTACCTGGTGGGTTTATAGGTAAACACTGCCTGGTGGGTTTGCAGGTAAACACTACCTGGTGGGTTTACAGGTAAACACTACCTGGTGGGTTTACAAGTAAACACTACCTGGTGGGTTTACAGGTAAACACTACCTGGTGGGTTTACATGTAAACACCGCCTGGTGGGTTTACAGGTAAACACTACCTAGTGGGTTTACAGGTAAACACCGCCTGGTGGGTTTACAGGTAAACACTACCTGGTGGGTTTACAGGTAAACACCGCCTGGTATATATCCTGCATAAATTAACACAACAACTATATAGTCGGACGTACACAAATGTAAAGTTGGACCCCAAACGTTCCCGTTATGCACAATTAATAATGTATAGTACCCGGAAAACCCAATCGTGAACATTCCTAGGCCTAATAGAGCACATTCACGTGCTATATTAGGCCTAAGGTAGCATACATTAGGCCTTGGTTTACTTGGACAGATTAGGCTAGGTTCTTCAGTTACGTGTCCATATTTTTGGAATGCAATGTTGACTAATTCGGTAATGTAAAGCAAGAATTGTTTTATGAGGGTCCAACAGTTCACTTTTATATGTTTGACCAACATGACCCGTGTCTAGGAGTCGTAGGGATGGTGGCTTAGCGGTGATTGAGATTTTTTTTACCATTCACCGCTATGCTGTGGGGGTGGGGGGTGGCGGGGATTCCACGTAAATTTGGTCAATCAGCTCTAAGCTTTTTTTTTTCTACCACAAACGTGGCCACACATTTACAATGCTAACCAGCACATATACATTTTCTTCTGTCCTCCATGGACAGGGTTAGAGATGTGTTAAACATATAGTTCAAGGGTTTATTGAACAACCTCTAAGCTGCGGAGGGTTCCAGGTAAATTTTGGAATGGCACCGCTGTGTCACATCCGTTTGAGCCAGATTTTTTCAGAGTATTATTCTCTCATATCCTTTTAAGATCAAAATTATTTCAGAGTTTATTTAATCATAAAAGTTTATTTAAGAGTTTAAGACCGAAAATATTTCAGAAGACCATTTTCAAAGAATATGTTCTCAGAAATTTTGTTAAGAAAAAGAGATATCTTAGTGAATTTTAGTTTTTATATCTATTTACTGCTGTTTCAGCCATTTAAGACCAAAATGTGCCAGAGACCAGTTGAAGACCAAATTTCTTCAGAGTCTAGTTAAAGACTAAATTTCTTCACAGACCAGTAAAAGACCGAAATTGTTCAAAGACCACATAAGACCGAAAATTAGTCAGAGTCCAGTTTGAGACTAAAATTCATCAGAGACTATTTTAAGACCAAAAATTATTCAGACTCCAATTAAAACCTGAAATTGTTCAAAGACCAGTTGACGACCAAAATTTGACAGAGTTTTGACAAAATTTGACATTTGAACACCAAAAAATAAGAGTCCATATACGACCGAAATAATTTTAGAGGCTACTTTAAAACCGAAAATGAACAGAATCCAGTTTGAGACTAAAATTATTCAGAGACCAGTTTCAGCCCAAAAATTATTCAGGGTCCAGTTAAAGACCAAAATTAGACAGAGATCAGTTAAAGACCGAAATTATTTAGAGTCCAGTTGAAGACCAAAATTAGTCAGAGACCATTTTAAGACCAAATTATTTCCGAGTTTTACTTACACATGCAATCTTAAAGAGTTCTCATGGAGGAAATTCAAATATTGTCATAGTCCAGTTATAGACCGAAATGTGACAGAGACCAGTTTGTGAACATATTTTTTCAGAGTTTTAATTCTCCCTGAGTTCTTAAAGAATTCATATGGATATAATTAATGAGCAGATATTTTTTAAAAGTTCATCAGATATTAGCTGTTGGACCCAGTTCTAGATGTTTATAAGTGTAGTTTTGCTACTATTAGCCAAATTTTAGCCAACTTAAAACGATTATATTTCAGACGTAGTACAATAAACCAAAACAATTACCGAACTCTAGCTCCTATCACCGCCATAACTCCTTCTCGTATCTTCTTTAGTACCTGAATAATTTCCTTGAAATTTAAAACCGCTGTATTTCAGACATAGTAAAATACAAGAATTTAGTTACCATGCCCCAGCTCCCGTCCCCCACCTTAACCCCCTTTCGTATCTTCGTTAATACCTAATCAATTTCTTTGAAACTTAAAGCAGTCATACTTTTAACTGAGTAAGTACAGAAAACAAAACTGCCGAGCTCCAACTCCCGTCCTCCACCTTAGTCCATCAAACTTAGTATTTCAGATCAAGATTATTTCAGTGTAAGTTATCTCAGATAGGGAGGAATAGGTAAGTTAGACTAGGTAAGTTTAGGTTAAGTAAGTTAGGTAGGGTTAGGTTATATTAGGTTAGGTAAGTTACATTAGGATAGGTTAGCTCAGGCAAGTAAGGTTTGGTACGTATGGGCAAGTTGGGATGGGAAGATAAGTTACATTAGGATAGGCTAGTACAGGTAAGTTAGATAAGGTAGAGTTATGCAATGATGTTCAGAGAACAGTTTTAAGGTAAAGTGGTTATGAAAATTTATTTTAACAGAATAATTATTAACAGAAGTGTAAGTTTGATGTGAAAAGTTGAAATTGTTACATAAAAAGAGTGGTGTTTTGTGACATATTAAATGCTATTAACGTGTTTAACTGTAAATGTCTTAGTGAAACTGTCTTGGTGCAAGCTGTTGCTGCATAAAAGATGTCTATTTTACTTATTTATACATACCGAATAAGTTTATTAGTACTTGAAGTTGTACATGTTTAGTTTGATATATTACTTAAAGTTGATGTTTTAATTTTCATATGTCGTGAAATGGTACCCTTGACTACTTATTTACTGAATGAAGAACAACGTTTGCTACATCTAAGAGTGTTATTTAATGCCTGAAGAGTATTCTTGATGCTTAAGAGAGTATCTTTGATGACTTGGAGGATAACATTAATGTCTGAGATTATATTTGATGTGTCTGAGAATATCTTCTATGGCTTTTGATGTCTTAGGGAATAATTTTTTATGTCTTAGACAATAACTTTGATGAAAGAAGGTGCCTTAGAAAGCTTCTCTGATGAACGAAGGTGACTTAGAGAATAATTTTGATGACTGAGATTAACTTTTGAGGCTTTGAGAATAACTTGATGACTCTGAGAGTAACTTTTGAGGACATGAGTAGTATTTAGACGTCTTTGAGTGCGTTACTGATGTCTTTGAATGCATTATTGACGTCTTTTAGTGTGCTATTGACGTCTTTGAGTGTGTTATTGACGTCTTTGAGTGTGTTATTGATGTCTGAATGTTTTATTGATATCCTTGAGTGTCCTGAAGAGTAACTTTGGTGTCTCGAAGGGTGTCTGACTATTTTTCTTATTCCAAGAAATATATTGTTAGTTACAAAAATGTTTAAAGAACTTACATATGACAATTTTTAGTTAAGGGGAAGAATCATTTTAGTTAAGAACAGTGATAAAAGATATCTTTGGCTATTTTTTCTTACTTGATGAAGCATAATGGCTGTTAAGAAAGCGTTCAAAGAAGTTAAGCAAAACTATTTTTAGTTGAGAGAAGTGTTATTTTAGTTAAGAAAGACAAAAAATATGATGAATATATATGAATATATTTTCATTTGAGAGAAGTGTTATTTTAGTTAAGAAATAATGAAAAGATGATGAAAGTGACTATTATTTAGTTGATTGGCGAATATTTTAGTTACAAAACGACAAGAAAAGATGATGAATGTGGCTATTTTCAGTTGAATGACGATCTTGAGGTTATCTTGAGATGATTTCGGGGCTTTTAGTGTCCCCGCGGCCCGGTTCTCGACCAGGCCTCCACCCCCAGGAAGCAGCCCGTGACAGCTGACTAACTCCCAGGTACCTATTTACTGCTAGGTAACAGGGGCATTCAGGGTGAAAGAAACTTTGCCCATTTGTTTCTGCCTCGTGCGGGAATCGAGCCCGCGCCACAGAATTACGAGTCCTGCGCGCTATCCACCAGGCTACGAGGCCCCAGGCTACGATGGTTAAAGTTAGTTATGAACATTGTTGGAAAGTTTCCTTTGACTATTTTTAACTAAGAGAAAGGTCATTTTAGTTAAGAAACGACAAGAAAATATGATGCATGTTTCTATTTTCAGTTGAGAGAAATGTTATTTTAGTTAGGAAATAACAGGAAAACATGATGAACATGACTATTTTTAGTTGATTGACGAATAACTTTAGCTAAAACCGACAAGAAAAGAATGTCTTGGTAAATTTGTTACTTAATAAAGTGAAGATTTGTTTACGAACAGTGTCGTGAAGAACATTCTGAGAACATTGAGAACATGACAAAGAACACAGAGAACTTGGAAAAGAATGTGAAGAACATGGAGAAAAAGTACACAGAGAACATGCTGTGAGCATTGGTAGAATATGGAGAATATGGAGAGACAGGTGAAAAATATGGAATGGACATTTGGGAGGATATTTTAAGAACATGGAGAGAACATATGAATACAGTAAGATTATTGAATGTTTGGATAAGTTGGGGAATGGGCGAGATGAAGGGAAAGTAGGGGGTGAGGGGAGATAAAGGGGGAAAGGCAGGGGAAGATAAGGGGAAAAGGAAGTTGGGGGAGGTAAGGGAGAGGGAAAGGTAAGGGATGAGGGAGTGAGATAAGAGAGCGGACAGTTCTAGGTGCTTGGAGGAAGGTGAGAGGGAGAGATAAGGTGTGATATGACCGTGTGATTATTACTACCATGTGAATGATTATTTACATAGCTGAGTAAACAAAAGGGTATTGAAGGAGAAGATATGCTTACTTTGATAAAGTGATCTGAAAATACTAATACTAATACTTTGATCTTGATCTGAAATACTAAGTTTGATGAACTAAGGTGGAGGACGGGAGTTGGAGCTCGGTAATTGCTTTTTCTTTACTTACTCAGTTAGAAGTGTGACTGCTTTAAATTTCAAAGAAATTGATTAGGTATTAACGATGATATGAGAGGAGGTTAAGGTGCGGGACGGGAGCTGGAGCTTGGTAACTAAATTGTTGTATTTTACTATGTCTGAAATACACCGGTTTTAAATTTCAGGGAAATTGTTCAGGTATTAACGAAGGTATGAGAAGGGGATAAGGCGGGGACAGGAGCTAGAGTTCGATAATTGTTTGCGTTTATTTTACTACGTCTGAAATATGACAAATAACTTAAATATGTTTTAATTTGGGATAAAATTTAGCTAATAGTAGTGAAACTACACTTATAAACATATAGAACTGGGTTCAAGAGCTAATATTTGATAAACTTTTAAAAATTATCTGCTCATTAATTATATCCATATGAACTCTGAAGAACTCAGGGAGGAATAAAACTCTGAAAAAATTCGGTTATAAACTGGTCTCTTCTCACAATTCGGTCTTAAAATGGTCTAAGTTTCATTTCGTTCTAAAACTGGACTCTGATTTCGGCTTTACAACTGATCTCTGTCTCATTTCAGTCTACAACTGGACTCTGAGAATACTTCGGTGACAGCTGGTCTCTGATTAATTTTGGTCTTAAAAATGTACTCTGATAATATTTGAATTTTCTCCATAAGAACTCTTAAGATCGTGGGTGTAAGAAAATCTCTGAAATATTTTGTTCCTAAAATGGTCTCTGAGTAATTTTGGTCTTCATGTGGACTCTGAATAGTTTCGGTCTTTAACTGATTCTGTCCAATTTCGGTCTTTAATTAGACTCTGAATAATTTTTGGGCTCAAACTGGTCTCTGAATAATTTTGGTCTCAAACTGGATTTTGTTCAATTTCGGTCTTAAAATGGTCTCTGTCAAATTTTGGGCTTAAACTGGTCTCTGACAATATTTTGGTTTAAAAATGATCTCTGAAATTATTTCGGTCTTAAAAGAACTCTGTCATATTTTCGGTTTTATATGGTCTTTGAACAATTTCGGTCTTTTACTGGACTTTGAAGAAATTCGATTTTCAACTAGACTCTGAAGAAATTCGGTCTTCAACTGGTTTCTGACACTGGTCTTAAGCAGGTGAAACAGCAGTAAATTTATATAAAAACTAAAAGTCACTTCTAAGATGTCTATTTTCCTTAAAACTTCTATGAACATTTTCTCTGGAAATGGTTTTTGAAATATTTTCGGTCCTAAACTCTTAAATAAACTTCTATGATTATATAAGCTCTGAAATAATTTTGGTCTTAAACGGATGTGATGGAATAAAACTCTTAAAAAATCGAGTTCAAACGGGTGAGACACAGCGGTGCCTTTCCAAAATTTACCTGGAACCCTCCACAGCTTTGTGGTGATTGGCCCAAAAAAATCTCAATCACCGCTATGCCGCCATCCCTACTACTTCTAGGATGTTCCTTTGTACTGTGGTTGGGAACCAGGAGCTGGAGGAACGTATTTTTAAAGTTACAGGGAGAGGACATACCTCAATTTATTTGAGGACCACTAACACTAGTGGCTTCGACGAGGACAGGAACCGTCGGTTTGTTAAAGATCCCCCCCCCTCCCACTTGCCCTGAGAATCATTTCCATTTGTAGTTAAAAATTTTAACAAAGAGTTTTGGCCTTTACGGCTTCGGCGGGTGGGTGGTTCCATGGGTTTATAAACCTATAGTGAGTCAAACTCATACCGGGTATATGGAATCTTTAAAATATTTCATCATCAATAAGAGAACCTCTTGCATCACTCCAGACAGTCCTCTATAGCATTCATAGCGTCACTAAACTAACGCACTAAATTGCCCCAATCTAACCTAACCGTGGACACACGAATATAAAACGGGACATCATGTTAATTTTGCGAGCCGCTGTCATTATTAGCACATCTGTTTTTGGGCCGTAACTTGAAAATGTTATGTATCATTGGAGATGGTGAGTGGAATCACCACATACTGAGACTCTCCACCAAATTTTTACTATAACTACTGGGTGGTTTTCTTTAGTGTGGTCCAGCCAGCTAGTATAGTGCACCAGTAATGGTAGTCACCAGGTACAGTGTGGTCCAGCCAGCTAGTATAGTGCACCAGTAATGGTAGTCACCAGGTACAGTGTGGTCCAGCCAGCTAGTATAGTGGACCAGTAATGGTAGTCACCAGGTACAGTGTGGTCCAGCCAGCTAGTATAGTGCGCCAGTAATGGTAGTCACCAGGTACAGTGTGGTCCAGCCAGCTAGTATAGTGCGCCAGTAATGGTAGTCACCAGGTACAGTGTGGTCCAGCCAGCTAGTATAGTGCACCAGTAATGGTAGTCACCAGGTACAGTGTGGTCCAGCCAGCTAGTATAGTGCACCAGTAATGGTAGTCACCAGGTACAGTGTGGTCCAGCCAGCTAGTATAGTGCACCAGTAATGGTAGTCACCAGGTACAGTGTGGTCCAGCCAGCTAGTATAGTGCGCCAGTAATGGTAGTCACCAGGTACAGTGTGGTCCAGCCAGCTAGTATAGTGCACCAGTAATGGTAGTCACCAGGTACAGTGTGGTCCAGCCAGCTAGTATAGTGCACCAGTAATGGTAGTCACCAGGTACAGTGTGGTCCAGCCAGCTAGTATAGTGCACCAGTAATGGTAGTCACCAGGTACAGTGTGGTCCAGCCAGCTAGTATAGTGCACCAGTAATGGTAGTCACCAGGTACAGTGTGGTCCAGCCAGCTAATATAGTGCGCCAGTAATGTAGTC
>NC_091204.1:1051336-1098645 GCF_040958095.1 Procambarus clarkii
TACCTGTTATGCCAGTTGCTGGAAGGCTTCTGTGCTGGCTAGGGTTCGAGTCTCCTGGTGGGAAAGTGTTCTAAAGTTGTATACTTGACTCTCGTGTTTAGGAGAGTTGTGCCTTAAGCATAGACACTGTGTCTTCCCATATTAACAGGGACTTGATGAAATTAACGTCTAAATGACCCCTCACTTGCTCTAGTGCTCTTGGGAGGTGGTGATCTTTGTGGTATTTAAATACTCCGAAATTACCATCTCTTTTAAGGGTCTGAGCAGGTGGTGGAGAGGGTTAAGGCGTACCTGTTATGCCAGTTGCTGGAAGGCTTCTGTGCTGGCTAGGGTTCGAGTCTCCTGGTGGGAAAGTGTTCTAAAGTTGTATACTTGACTCTCGTGTTTAGGAGAGTTGTGCCTTAAGCATAGACACTGTGTCTTCCCATATTAACAGGGACTTGATGAAATTAACGTCTAAATGACCCCTCACTTGCTCTAGTGCTCTTGGGAGGTGGTGATCTTTGTGGTATTTAAATACTCCGAAATTACCATCTCTTTTAAGGGTCTGAGCAGGTGGTGGAGAGGGTTAAGGCGTACCTGTTATGCCAGTTGCTGGAAGGCTTCTGTGCTGGCTAGGGTTCGAGTCTCCTGGTGGGAAAGTGTTCTAAAGTTGTATACTTGACTCTCGTGTTTAGGAGAGTTGTGCCTTAAGCATAGACACTGTGTCTTCCCATATTAACAGGGACTTGATGAAATTAACGTCTAAATGACCCCTCACTTGCTCTAGTGCTCTTGGGAGGTGGTGATCTTTGTGGTATTTAAATACTCCGAAATTACCATCTCTTTTAAGGGTCTGAGCAGGTGGTGGAGAGGGTTAAGGCGTACCTGTTATGCCAGTTGCTGGAAGGCTTCTGTGCTGGCTAGGGTTCGAGTCTCCTGGTGGGAAAGTGTTCTAAAGTTGTAAACTTGACTCTCGTGTTTAGGAGAGTTGTGCCTTAAGCATAGACACTGTGTCTTCCCATATTAACAGGGACTTGATGAAATTAACGTCTAAATGACCCCTCACTTGCTCTAGTGCTCTTGGGAGGTGGTGATCTTTGTGGTATTTAAATACTCCGAAATTACCATCTCTTTTAAGGGTCTGAGCAGGTGGTGGAGAGGGTTAAGGCGTACCTGTTATGCCAGTTGCTGGAAGGCTTCTGTGCTGGCTAGGGTTCGAGTCTCCTGGTGGGAAAGTGTTCTAAAGTTGTATACTTGTCTCTCGTGTTTAGGAGAGTTGTGCCTTAAGCATAGACACTGTGTCTTCCCATATTAACAGGGACTTGATGAAATTAACGTCTAAATGACCCCTCACTTGCTCTAGTGCTCTTGGGAGGTGGTGATCTTTGTGGTATTTAAATACTCCGAAATTACCATCTCTTTTAAGGGTCTGAGCAGGTGGTGGAGAGGGTTAAGGCGTACCTGTTATGCCAGTTGCTGGAAGGCTTCTGTGCTGGCTAGGGTTCGAGTCTCCTGGTGGGAAAGTGTTCTAAAGTTGTATACTTGACTCTCGTGTTTAGGAGAGTTGTGCCTTAAATATATATATATATATATGTGTGTGTGTGTGTGTGTGTGTGTGTGTGTGTGTGTGTGTGTGTGTGTGTGTGTGTGTGTGTGTGTGTGTGTGTGTGTGTGTGTGTGTGTGTGTGTGTGTGTGTGTGTGTGTGTGTGTGTGTGTGTGTGTGTGTGTGTGTGTGTGTGTGTGTGTGTACTGTGAACTATGAACACTCACGGTGGTATATGGCACCATCAATGTTGCCAGACTAGAGCTCAACACCTTGTGATGCATAGAGAGTTCAAGTTCGACGGCGGGAAATATCAGGGGAAAGCGCCAAGCCATTACGGCTATATGGCACTTGGATGGGGTCACCACTTGGACGGTCTGGGATTGAACGCCGACTTGCATGAAGCGAGACCATCGCTCTACCGTCCACACCAAGACAGAGCCAAGCACACTCACTGATGTTTCGGTGGCAGATGAACTTGAGCTGTTGTGAGCAGTCCTGCTTGATCAGTTTGCCGTTCAAGGTGAAAGCAGCGCAGTTCCCCTCCCCCGTGTCCTCAAACGCCCTGTCCACACCAAACATGTTTTCACGCCGTTTATTTGTACAAGATATAGAGCACTACATCCCATATTGATCACAGGAATATGAAACAAAAGAGGTGCAAGCTCATGTCCACTCACGTCACGGAAGTGTCGACATCAATTCCAATTTCTATCCATTTCCAGGTGTCGTCGACCAGTTGAGCGCCGACCCACATGTAGGCGTCCTGGCCGACGTCTCCAGTCTCCGCCACGGCGCCCACCAGCCAGTCCTGTGACACAGACCTACCTTGAGGTATGTATGCAACCCCAAATGCAGCGACTCATTTGGTAAGGATCACGTAGATATATATACTTGCACAATTTATAGGATAAATGAAATAAACGGAAGAAGTAGTGGATACTGACACGCATATCGGCGCTGCCGACAATGGCCAGGTCGCCACCGTGGGCTCTGCAGTACGACCTGGCGTCTGTGAACGACCGGGAGTGACCTCTGTTGTGGATGAGGTAACACTGGTCAATGCCGCCTTGCTGCTGCCACTCAATGGGGCACCGGGCCACCATCTTGCCCACACCTGCCAGCACAGCAGCATGTTAGTGGTGGTGGTTCCCCTTACTGGTGCACTATACTAGCTGGCTGGACCACACTGTACCTGGTGACTACCATTACTGGTGCACTATACTAGCTGGCTGGACCACACTGTACCTGGTGACTACCATTACTGGTGCACTATACTAGCTGGCTGGACCACACTGTACCTGGTGACTACCATTACTGGCGCACTATACTAGCTGGCTGGACCACACTGTACCTGGTGACTACCATTACTGGTGCACTATACTAGCTGGCTGGACCACACTGTACCTGGTGACTACCATTACTGGTGCACTATACTAGCTGGCTGGACCACACTGTACCTGGTGACTACCATTACTGGTGCACTATACTAGCTGGCTGGACCACACTGTACCTGGTGACTACCATTACTGGCGCACTATACTAGCTGGCTGGACCACACTGTACCTGGTGACTACCATTACTGGCGCACTATACTAGCTGGCTGGACCACACTGTACCTGGTGACTACCATTACTGGTGCACTATACTAGCTGGCTGGACCACACTGTACCTGGTGACTACCATTACTGGTGCACTATACTAGCTGGCTGGACCACACTGTACCTGGTGACTACCATTACTGGTGCACTATACTAGCTGGCTGGACCACACTAAAGAAAACCACCCAGTAGTTATAGTAAAAATTTGGTGGAGAGTCTCAGTATGTGGTGATTCCACTCACCATCTCCAATGATACATAACATTTTCAAGTTACGGCCCAAAAACAGATGTGCTAATAATGACAGCGGCTCGCAAAATTAACATGATGTCCCGTTTTATATTCGTGTGTCCACGGTTAGGTTAGATTGGGGCAATTTAGTGCGTTAGTTTAGTGACGCTATGAATGCTATAGAGGACTGTCTGGAGTGATGCAAGAGGTTCTCTTATTGATGATGAAATATTTTAAAGATTCCATATACCCGGTATGAGTTTGACTCACTATAGGTTTATAAACCCATGGAACCACCCACCCGCCGAAGCCGTAAAGGCCAAAACTCTTTGTTAAAATTTTTAACTACAAATGGAAATGATCCTCAGGGCAAGTGGGAGGGGGGGGGGGGGATCTTTAACAAACCGACGGTTCCTGTCCTCGTCGAAGCCACTAGTGTTAGTGGTCCTCAAATAAATTGAGGTATGTCCTCTCCCTGTAACTTTAAAAATACGTTCCTCCAGCTCCTGGTTCCCAACCACAGTACAAAGGAACATCCTAGAAGTAGTAGGGATGGCGGCATAGCGGTGATTGAGATTTTTTTGGGCCAATCACCACAAAGCTGTGGAGGGTTCCAGGTAAATTTTGGAAAGGCACCGCTGTGTCTCACCCGTTTGAACTCGATTTTTTAAGAGTTTTATTCCATCACATCCGTTTAAGACCAAAATTATTTCAGAGCTTATATAATCATAGAAGTTTATTTAAGAGTTTAGGACCGAAAATATTTCAAAAACCATTTCCAGAGAAAATGTTCATAGAAGTTTTAAGGAAAATAGACATCTTAGAAGTGACTTTTAGTTTTTATATAAATTTACTGCTGTTTCACCTGCTTAAGACCAGTGTCAGAAACCAGTTGAAGACCGAATTTCTTCAGAGTCTAGTTGAAAATCGAATTTCTTCAAAGTCCAGTAAAAGACCGAAATTGTTCAAAGACCATATAAAACCGAAAATATGACAGAGTTCTTTTAAGGCCGAAATAATTTCAGAGATCATTTTTAAACCAAAATATTGTCAGAGACCAGTTTAAGCCCAAAATTTGACAGAGACCATTTTAAGACCGAAATTGAACAAAATCCAGTTTGAGACCAAAATTATTCAGAGACCAGTTTGAGCCCAAAAATTATTCAGAGTCTAATTAAAGACCGAAATTGGACAGAATCAGTTAAAGACCGAAACTATTCAGAGTCCACATGAAGACCAAAATTACTCAGAGACCATTTTAGGAACAAAATATTTCAGAGATTTTCTTACACCCACGATCTTAAGAGTTCTTATGGAGAAAATTCAAATATTATCAGAGTACATTTTTAAGACCAAAATTAATCAGAGACCAGCCGAAGTATTCTCAGAGTCCAGTTGTAGACTGAAATGAGACAGAGATCAGTTGTAAAGCCGAAATCAGAGTCCAGTTTTAGAACGAAATGAAACTTAGACCATTTTAAGACCGAATTGTGAGAAGAGACCAGTTTATAACCGAATTTTTTCAGAGTTTTATTCCTCCCTGAGTTCTTCAGAGTTCATATGGATATAATTAATGAGCAGATAATTTTTAAAAGTTTATCAAATATTAGCTCTTGAACCCAGTTCTATATGTTTATAAGTGTAGTTTCACTACTATTAGCTAAATTTTATCCCAAATTAAAACATATTTAAGTTATTTGTCATATTTCAGACGTAGTAAAATAAACGCAAACAATTATCGAACTCTAGCTCCTGTCCCCGCCTTATCCCCTTCTCATACCTTCGTTAATACCTGAACAATTTCCCTGAAATTTAAAACCGGTGTATTTCAGACATAGTAAAATACAACAATTTAGTTACCAAGCTCCAGCTCCCGTCCCGCACCTTAACCTCCTCTCATATCATCGTTAATACCTAATCAATTTCTTTGAAATTTAAAGCAGTCACACTTCTAACTGAGTAAGTAAAGAAAAAGCAATTACCGAGCTCCAACTCCCGTCCTCCACCTTAGTTCATCAAACATAGTATTTCAGATCAAGATCAAAGTATTAGTATTAGTATTTTCAGATCACTTTATCAAAGTAAGCATATCTTCTCCTTCAATACCCTTTTGTTTACTCAGCTATGTAAATAATCATTCACATGGTAGTAATAATCACCCGGTCATATCACACCTTATCTCTCCCTCTCACCTTCCTCCAAGCACCTAGAACTGTCCGCTCTCTTATCTCACTCCCTCATCCCTTACCTTTCCCTCTCCCTTACCTCCCCCAACTTCCTTTTCCCCTTATCTTCCCCTGCCTTTCCCCCTTTATCTCCCCTCACCCCCTACTTTCCCTTCATCTCGCCCATTCCCCAACTTATCCAAACATTCAATAATCTTACTGTATTCATATGTTCTCTCCATGTTCTTAAAATATCCTCCCAAATGTCCATTCCATATTTTTCACCTGTCTCTCCATATTCTCCATATTCTACCAATGCTCACAGCATGTTCTCTGTGTACTTTTTCTCCATGTTCTTCACATTCTTTTCCAAGTTCTCTGTGTTCTTTGTCATGTTCTCAATGTTCTCAGAATGTTCTTCACGACACTGTTCGTAAACAAATCTTCACTTTATTAAGTAACAAATTTACCAAGACATTCTTTTCTTGTCGGTTTTAGCTAAAGTTATTCGTCAATCAACTAAAAATAGTCATGTTCATCATGTTTTCCTGTTATTTCCTAACTAAAATAACATTTCTCTCAACTGAAAATAGAAACATGCATCATATTTTCTTGTCGTTTCTTAACTAAAATGACCTTTCTCTTAGTTAAAAATAGTCAAAGGAAACTTTCCAACAATGTTCATAACTAACTTTAACCATCGTAGCCTGGGGCCTCGTAGCCTGGTGGATAGCGCGCAGGACTCGTAATTCTGTGGCGCGGGCTCGATTCCCGCACGAGGCAGAAACAAATGGGCAAAGTTTCTTTCACCCTGAATGCCCCTGTTACCTAGCAGTAAATAGGTACCTGGGAGTTAGTCAGCTGTCACGGGCTGCTTCCTGGGGGTGGAGGCCTGGTCGAGAACCGGGCCGCGGGGACACTAAAAGCCCCGAAATCATCTCAAGATAACCTCAAGATCGTCATTCAACTGAAAATAGCCACATTCATCATCTTTTCTTGTCGTTTTGTAACTAAAATATTCGCCAATCAACTAAATAATAGTCACTTTCATCATCTTTTCATTATTTCTTAACTAAAATAACACTTCTCTCAAATGAAAATATATTCATATATATTCATCATATTTTTTGTCTTTCTTAACTAAAATAACACTTCTCTCAACTAAAAATAGTTTTGCTTAACTTCTTTGAACGCTTTCTTAACAGCCATTATGCTTCATCAAGTAAGAAAAAATAGCCAAAGATATCTTTTATCACTGTTCTTAACTAAAATGATTCTTCCCCTTAACTAAAAATTGTCATATGTAAGTTCTTTAAACATTTTTGTAACTAACAATATATTTCTTGGAATAAGAAAAATAGTCAGACACCCTTCGAGACACCAAAGTTACTCTTCAGGACACTCAAGGATATCAATAAAACATTCAGACATCAATAACACACTCAAAAACGTCAATAACACACTCAAAGACGTCAATAGCACACTAAAAGACGTCAATAATGCATTCAAAGACATCAGTAACGCACTCAAAGACGTCTAAATACTACTCATGTCCTCAAAAGTTACTCTCAGAGTCATCAAGTTATTCTCAAAGCCTCAAAAGTTAATCTCAGTCATCAAAATTATTCTCTAAGTCACCTTCGTTCATCAGAGAAGCTTTCTAAGGCACCTTCTTTCATCAAAGTTATTGTCTAAGACATAAAAAATTATTCCCTAAGACATCAAAAGCCATAGAAGATATTCTCAGACACATCAAATATAATCTCAGACATTAATGTTATCCTCCAAGTCATCAAAGATACTCTCTTAAGCATCAAGAATACTCTTCAGGCATTAAATAACACTCTTAGATGTAGCAAACGTTGTTCTTCATTCAGTAAATAAGTAGTCAAGGGTACCATTTCACGACATATGAAAATTAAAACATCAACTTTAAGTAATATATCAAACTAAACATGTACAACTTCAAGTACTAATAAACTTATTCGGTATGTATAAATAAGTAAAATAGACATCTTTTATGCAGCAACAGCTTGCACCAAGACAGTTTCACTAAGACATTTACAGTTAAACACGTTAATAGCATTTAATATGTCACAAAACACCACTCTTTTTATGTAACAATTTCAACTTTTCACATCAAACTTACACTTCTGTTAATAATTATTCTGTTAAAATAAATTTTCATAACCACTTTACCTTAAAACTGTTCTCTGAACATCATTGCATAACTCTACCTTATCTAACTTACCTGTACTAGCCTATCCTAATGTAACTTATCTTCCCATCCCAACTTGCCCATACGTACCAAACCTTACTTGCCTGAGCTAACCTATCCTAATGTAACTTACCTAACCTAATATAACCTAACCCTACCTAACTTACTTAACCTAAACTTACCTAGTCTAACTTACCTATTCCTCCCTATCTGAGATAACTTACACTGAAATAATCTTGATCTGAAATACTAAGTTTGATGGACTAAGGTGGAGGACGGGAGTTGGAGCTCGGCAGTTTTGTTTTCTGTACTTACTCAGTTAAAAGTATGACTGCTTTAAGTTTCAAAGAAATTGATTAGGTATTAACGAAGATACGAAAGGGGGTTAAGGTGGGGGACGGGAGCTGGGGCATGGTAACTAAATTCTTGTATTTTACTATGTCTGAAATACAGCAGTTTTAAATTTCAAGGAAATTATTCAGGTACTAAAGAAGATACGAGAAGGAGTTATGGCGGTGATAGGAGCTAGAGTTCGGTAATTGTTTTGGTTTATTGTACTACGTCTGAAATATAATCGTTTTAAGTTGGCTAAAATTTGGCTAATAGTAGCAAAACTACACTTATAAACATCTAGAACTGGGTCCAACAGCTAATATCTGATGAACTTTTAAAAAATATCTGCTCATTAATTATATCCATATGAATTCTTTAAGAACTCAGGGAGAATTAAAACTCTGAAAAAATATGTTCACAAACTGGTCTCTGTCACATTTCGGTCTATAACTGGACTATGACAATATTTGAATTTCCTCCATGAGAACTCTTTAAGATTGCATGTGTAAGTAAAACTCGGAAATAATTTGGTCTTAAAATGGTCTCTGACTAATTTTGGTCTTCAACTGGACTCTAAATAATTTCGGTCTTTAACTGATCTCTGTCTAATTTTGGTCTTTAACTGGACCCTGAATAATTTTTGGGCTGAAACTGGTCTCTGAATAATTTTAGTCTCAAACTGGATTCTGTTCATTTTCGGTTTTAAAGTAGCCTCTAAAATTATTTCGGTCGTATATGGACTCTTATTTTTTGGTGTTCAAATGTCAAATTTTGTCAAAACTCTGTCAAATTTTGGTCGTCAACTGGTCTTTGAACAATTTCAGGTTTTAATTGGAGTCTGAATAATTTTTGGTCTTAAAATAGTCTCTGATGAATTTTAGTCTCAAACTGGACTCTGACTAATTTTCGGTCTTATGTGGTCTTTGAACAATTTCGGTCTTTTACTGGTCTGTGAAGAAATTTAGTCTTTAACTAGACTCTGAAGAAATTTGGTCTTCAACTGGTCTCTGGCACATTTCGGTCTTAAATGGCTGAAACAGCAGTAAATAGATATAAAAACTAAAATTCACTAAGATATCTCTTTTTCTTAACAAAATTTCTGAGAACATATTCTTTGAAAATGGTCTTCTGAAATATTTTCGGTCTTAAACTCTTAAATAAACTTTTATGATTAAATAAACTCTGAAATAATTTTGATCTTAAAAGGATATGAGAGAATAATACTCTGAAAAAATCTGGCTCAAACGGATGTGACACAGCGGTGCCATTCCAAAATTTACCTGGAACCCTCCGCAGCTTAGAGGTTGTTCAATAAACCCTTGAACTATATGTTTAACACATCTCTAACCCTGTCCATGGAGGACAGAAGAAAATGTATATGTGCTGGTTAGCATTGTAAATGTGTGGCCACGTTTGTGGTAGAAAAAAAAAAGCTTAGAGCTGATTGACCAAATTTACGTGGAATCCCCGCCACCCCCCACCCCCACAGCATAGCGGTGAATGGTAAAAAAAATCTCAATCACCGCTAAGCCACCATCCCTACGACTCCTAGACACGGGTCATGTTGGTCAAACATATAAAAGTGAACTGTTGGACCCTCATAAAACAATTCTTGCTTTACATTACCGAATTAGTCAACATTGCATTCCAAAAATATGGACACGTAACTGAAGAACCTAGCCTAATCTGTCCAAGTAAACCAAGGCCTAATGTATGCTACCTTAGGCCTAATATAGCACGTGAATGTGCTCTATTAGGCCTAGGAATGTTCACGATTGGGTTTTCCGGGTACTATACATTATTAATTGTGCATAACGGGAACGTTTGGGGTCCAACTTTACATTTGTGTACGTCCGACTATATAGTTGTTGTGTTAATTTATGCAGGATATATACCAGGCGGTGTTTACCTGTAAACCCACCAGGTAGTGTTTACCTGTAAACCCACCAGGCGGTGTTTACCTGTAAACCCACTAGGTAGTGTTTACCTGTAAACCCACCAGGCGGTGTTTACATGTAAACCCACCAGGTAGTGTTTACCTGTAAACCCACCAGGTAGTGTTTACTTGTAAACCCACCAGGTAGTGTTTACCTGTAAACCCACCAGGTAGTGTTTACCTGCAAACCCACCAGGCAGTGTTTACCTGTAAACCCACCAGGTAGTGTTTACCTGTAAACCCACCAGGCAGTGTTTACCTGTAAACCCACCAGGTAGTGTTTACCTGTAAACCCACCAGGTAGTGTTTACTTGTAAACCCACCAGATAGCGTTTGCTTGTAAACCCACCAGGTAGTGTTTGCTTGTAAACCCACCAGGTAGTGTTTACCTGCAAACCCACCAGGTAGTGTTTACTTGTAAACCCACCAGGCAGTGTTTACCTGTAAACCCACCAGGCAGTGTTTACCTGTAAACCCACCAGATAGCGTTTGATTGTAAACCCACCAGGTAGTGTTTACCTATAAACCCACCAGGTAGTGTTTACCTGTAAACCCACCAGGCAGTGTTTACCTGTAAACCCACAAGGTAGTGTTTACCAATAAACTCTCCAGGCTGTGTTTACCAGTAAACCCACCAGGCTGTGTTTACCAGTAAACCCACCAGGTAGTGTTTACCAATAAACCCTCCAGTCTGTGTTTACCAGTAAACCCACCAGGCTGTGTTTACCAGTAAACCCACCAGGCTGTGTTTACCAGTAAACCCACCTGGTAGTGTTTACCAGTAAACCCACCAGGCAGTGTTTACCAGTAAACCCACCAGGCAGTGTGTACCAGTAAACCAACAAGGCAGTAAACCCACCAGGCAGTGTTTACTTGTAAACCCACCAGATAGCGTTTGCTTGTAACCCCACCAGTTAGTGTTTACCTGTAAACCCACCAGGTAGTGTTTACCTGTAAACCCACCAGGCTTTGTTTACCAGTAAACCCACAAACTCTGTTTACAAGTAAACCCACCAGGCAGTGTTTACATGTAAACCCACCATACAGTGTTTACCAGTAAACCTACCAGGCAGTGTTTACCTGTAAACCCACCATACAGTGTTTACCAGTAAACCCACCAGGCAGTGTTTACCTGTAAACCCACCATACAGTGTTTACCAGTAAACCCACCAGGCAGTGTTTACCTGTAAACCCACAAACTCTGTTTACCAGTAAACACACCAGACAGTGTTTACCTGTAAACCCACCAGGCTGTGTTTACGAGTAAACCCACCAGGCAGTGTATATCAGTAAACCCACCAGACAGTGTTTACCAGTAAACCCACCAGACGGTGCTTACCAGTAAACCCACCAGGCAGTGTTTACCTGTAAACCAACCAGGCAGTATTTACCTGTAAACCCACCGTACAGTGTTTACCAGTAAACCCACCAGGCAGTGTTTACCTGTAAACCCACCATACAGTGTTTACCAGTAAACCCACCAGGCAGTGTTTACCTGTAAACCCACAAACTCTGTTTACCAGTAAACCCACCAGGCTGTGTTTACCAGTAAACCCACCAGACAGTGTTTACCAGTAAACCCACCAGGCTGTGTTTACCAGTAAACCCACCAGGCTGTGTTTACGAGCAAACCCACCAGACAGTGTTTACCAGTAAACCCACCAGGTAGTGTTTACCAGTAAACCCACCAGGCAGTGTTTACCTGTAAACCCACCAGGCGGTGTTTACCTGTAAACCCACCAGGTAGTGTTTACTTGTAAACCCACCAGATAGCGTTTGCTTGTAAACCCACCAGGTAGTGTTTGCTTGTAAACCCACCAGGTAGTGTTTACCTGCAAACCCACCAGGTAGTGTTTACTTGTAAACCCACCAGGCAGTGTTTACCTGTAAACCCACCAGGCAGTGTTTACCTGTAAACCCACCAGATAGCGTTTGCTTGTAAACCCACCAGGTTGTGTTTACCTATAAACCCACCAGGTAGTGTTTACCTGTAAACCCACCAGGCAGTGTTTACCTGTAAACCCACCAGGTAGTGTTTACCAATAAACTCTCCAGGCTGTGTTTACCAGTAAACCCACCAGGCTGTGTTTACCAGTAAACCCACCAGGTAGTGTTTACCAATAAACCCTCCAGTCTGTGTTTACCAGTAAACCCACCAGGCTGTGTTTACCAGTAAACCCACCAGGCTGTGTTTACCAGTAAACCCACCAGGTAGTGTTTACCAGTAAACCCTCCAGGCAGTGTTTACCAGTAAACCCACCAGGCAGTGTGTACCAGTAAACCAACAAGGCAGTAAACCCACCAGGCAGTGTTTACTTGTAAACCCACCAGATAGCGTTTGCTTGTAACCCCACCAGTTAGTGTTTACCTGTAAAGCCACCAGGTAGTGTTTACCTGTAAACCCACCAGGCTTTGTTTACCAGTAAACCCACAAACTCTGTTTACCAGTAAACACACCAGAGTTTACCAGTAAACCCACAAACTCTGTTTACCAGTAAACCCACCAGGCAGTGTTTACCTGTAAACCCACCATACAGTGTTTACCAGTAAACCTACCAGGCAGTGTTTACCTGTAAACCCACCATACAGTGTTTACCAGTAAACCCACCAGGCAGTGTTTACCTGTAAACCCACCATACAGTGTTTACCAGTAAACCCACCAGGCAGTGTTTACCTGTAAACCAACCAGGCAGTATTTACCTGTAAACCCACCATACAGTGTTTACCAGTAAACCCACCAGGCAGTGTTCACCTGTAAACCCACCATACAGTGTTTACCAGTAAACCCACCAGGCAGTGTTTACCTGTAAACCCACAAACTCTGTTTACCAGTAAACCCACCAGGCTGTGTTTACCAGTAAACCCACCAGACAATGTTTACCAGTAAACCCACCAGGCTGTGTTTACCAGTAAACCCACCAGGCTGTGTTTACGAGTAAACCCACCAGGCAGTGTTTACCAGTAAACCCACCAGGCAGTGTTTACCAGTAAACCCACCAGGTAGTGTTTACCAGTAAACCCACAAGGCTGTATTTACCAGTAAACCCACCAGGCAGTGTTTACCTGTAAACCCACCAGGCGGTGTTTACCTGTAAACCCATCAGGTAGTGTTTACCTGTAAACCCATCAGGTAGTAATTACTTGTAAACCCTCCAGGTCGTGTTTACCTGTAAACCCACCAGGTAGTGTTTACTTGTAAACCCACCAGGCAGTGTTTACCTGTAAACCCACCAGGCAGTGTTTACCTGTAAACCCACCAGATAGCGTTTGCTTGTAAACCCACCAGGTAGTGTTTACCTATAAACCCACCAGGTAGTGTTTACCTGTAAACCCACCAGGTAGTGTTTACCTGTAAACCCACCAGGCAGTGTTTACCTGTAAACCCACCAGGTAGTGTTTACCAATAAACTCTCCAGGCTGTGCTTACCAGTAAACCCACCAGGCTGTGTTTACCAGTAAACCCACCAGGTAGTGTTTACCAATAAACCCTCCAGTCTGTGTTTACCAGTAAACCCACCAGGCTGTGTTTACCAGTAAACCCACCAGGCTGTGTTTACCAGTAAACCCACCAGGTAGTGTTTACCAGTAAACCCACCAGGCAGTGTTTACCAGTAAACCCACCAGACAGTGTGTACCAGTAAACCAACAAGGCAGTAAACCCACCAGGCAGTGATTACTTGTAAACCCACCAGATAGCGTTTGCTTGTAACCCCACCAGTTAGTGTTTACCTGTAAAGCCACCAGGTAGTGTTTACCTGTAAACCCACCAGGCTTTGTTTACCAGTAAACCCACAAACTCTGTTTACCAGTAAACACACCAGAGTTTACCAGTAAACCCACAAACTCTGTTTACCAGTAAACCCACCAGGCAGTGTTTACCTGTAAACCCACCATACAGTGTTTACCAGTAAACCTACCAGGCAGTGTTTACCTGTAAACCCACCATACAGTGTTTACCAGTAAACCCACCAGGCAGTGTTTACCTGTAAACCCACCATACAGTGTTTACCAGTAAACCCACCAGGCAGTGTTTACCTGTAAACCCACAAACTCTGTTTACCAGTAAACACACCAGACAGTGTTTACCTGTAAACCCACCAGGCTGTGTTTACGAGTAAACCCACCAGGCAGTGTTTATCAGTAAACCCACCAGACAGTGTTTACCAGTAAACCCACAAGGCTGTATTTACCAGTAAACCCACCAGGCAGTGTTTACCTGTAAACCCACCAGGCGGTGTTTACCTGTAAACCCACCAGGTAGTGTTTACCTGTAAACCCATCAGGTAGTGTTTACTTGTAAACCCTCCAGGTCGTGTTTACCTGTAAACCCACCAGGTAGTGTTTACTTGTAAACCCACCAGGCAGTGTTTACCTGTAAACCCACCAGGCAGTGTTTACCTGTAAACCCACCAGATAGCGTTTGCTTGTAAACCCACCAGGTAGTGTTTACCTATAAACCCACCAGGTAGTGTTTACCTGTAAACCCACCAGGCAGTATTTACCTGTAAACCCACCATACAGTGTTTACCAGTAAACCCACCAGGCAGTGTTCACCTGTAAACCCACCATACAGTGTTTACCAGTAAACCCACCAGGCAGTGTTTACCTGTAAACCCACAAACTCTGTTTACCAGTAAACCCACCAGGCTGTGTTTACCAGTAAACCCACCAGACAATGTTTACCAGTAAACCCACCAGGCTGTGTTTACCAGTAAACCCACCAGGCTGTGTTTACGAGTAAACCCACCAGGCAGTGTTTACCAGTAAACCCACCAGGCAGTGTTTACCAGTAAACCCACCAGGTAGTGTTTACCAGTAAACCCACAAGGCTGTATTTACCAGTAAACCCACCAGGCAGTGTTTACCTGTAAACCCACCAGGCGGTGTTTACCTGTAAACCCATCAGGTAGTGTTTACCTGTAAACCCATCAGGTAGTAATTACTTGTAAACCCTCCAGGTCGTGTTTACCTGTAAACCCACCAGGTAGTGTTTACTTGTAAACCCACCAGGCAGTGTTTACCTGTAAACCCACCAGGCAGTGTTTACCTGTAAACCCACCAGATAGCGTTTGCTTGTAAACCCACCAGGTAGTGTTTACCTATAAACCCACCAGGTAGTGTTTACCTGTAAACCCACCAGGTAGTGTTTACCTGTAAACCCACCAGGCAGTGTTTACCTGTAAACCCACCAGGTAGTGTTTACCAATAAACTCTCCAGGCTGTGCTTACCAGTAAACCCACCAGGCTGTGTTTACCAGTAAACCCACCAGGTAGTGTTTACCAATAAACCCTCCAGTCTGTGTTTACCAGTAAACCCACCAGGCTGTGTTTACCAGTAAACCCACCAGGCTGTGTTTACCAGTAAACCCACCAGGTAGTGTTTACCAGTAAACCCACCAGGCAGTGTTTACCAGTAAACCCACCAGACAGTGTGTACCAGTAAACCAACAAGGCAGTAAACCCACCAGGCAGTGTTTACTTGTAAACCCACCAGATAGCGTTTGCTTGTAACCCCACCAGTTAGTGTTTACCTGTAAAGCCACCAGGTAGTGTTTACCTGTAAACCCACCAGGCTTTGTTTACCAGTAAACCCACAAACTCTGTTTACCAGTAAACACACCAGAGTTTACCAGTAAACCCACAAACTCTGTTTACCAGTAAACCCACCAGGCAGTGTTTACCTGTAAACCCACCATACAGTGTTTACCAGTAAACCTACCAGGCAGTGTTTACCTGTAAACCCACCATACAGTGTTTACCAGTAAACCCACCAGGCAGTGTTTACCTGTAAACCCACCATACAGTGTTTACCAGTAAACCCACCAGGCAGTGTTTACCTGTAAACCCACAAACTCTGTTTACCAGTAAACACACCAGACAGTGTTTACCTGTAAACCCACCAGGCTGTGTTTACGAGTAAACCCACCAGGCAGTGTTTATCAGTAAACCCACCAGACAGTGTTTACCAGTAAACCCACAAGGCTGTATTTACCAGTAAACCCACCAGGCAGTGTTTACCTGTAAACCCACCAGGCGGTGTTTACCTGTAAACCCACCAGGTAGTGTTTACCTGTAAACCCATCAGGTAGTGTTTACTTGTAAACCCTCCAGGTCGTGTTTACCTGTAAACCCACCAGGTAGTGTTTACTTGTAAACCCACCAGGCAGTGTTTACCTGTAAACCCACCAGGCAGTGTTTACCTGTAAACCCACCAGATAGCGTTTGCTTGTAAACCCACCAGGTAGTGTTTACCTATAAACCCACCAGGTAGTGTTTACCTGTAAACCCACCAGGCAGTGTTTACCTGTAAACCCACCAGGTAGTGTTTACCAATAAACTCTCCAGGCTGTGTTTACCAGTAAACCCACCAGGCTGTGTTTACCAGTAAACCCACCAGGTAGTGTTTACCAATAAACCCTCCAGTCTGTGTTTACCAGTAAACCCACCAGGCTGTGTTTACCAGTAAACCCACCAGGCTGTGTTTACCAGTAAACCCACCAGGTAGTGTTTACCAGTAAACCCACCAGGCAGTGTTAACCAGTAAACCCACCAGGCAGTGTGTACCAGTAAACCAACAAGGCAGTAAACCCACCAGGCAGTGTTTACTTGTAAACCCACCAGATAGCGTTTGCTTGTAACCCCACCAGTTAGTGTTTACCTGTAAAGCCACCAGGTAGTGTTTACCTGTAAACCCACCAGGCTTTGTTTACCAGTAAACCCACAAACTCTGTTTACCAGTAAACACACCAGAGTTTACCAGTAAACCCACAAACTCTGTTTACCAGTAAACCCACCAGGCAGTGTTTACCTGTAAACCCACCATACAGTGTTTACCAGTAAACCTACCAGTTAGCGTTTACCTGTAAACCCACCATACAGTGTTTACCAGTAAACCCACCAGGCAGTGTTTACCTGTAAACCCACCATACAGTGTTTACCAGTAAACCCACCAGGCAGTGTTTACCTGTAAACCCACAAACTCTGTTTACCAGTAAACACACCAGACAGTGTTTACCTGTAAACCCACCAGGCTGTGTTTACGAGTAAACCCACCAGGCAGTGTTTATCAGTAAACCCACCAGACAGTGTTTACCAGTAAACCCACCAGACGGTGTTTACCAGTAAACCCACCAGGCAGCGTTTACCAGTAAACCCACCATACAGTGTTTACCAGTAAACCCACCATACAGTGTTTACCAGTAAACCCACCAGGCAGTGTTTACCTGTAAACCAACCAGGCAGTATTTACCTGTAAACCCACCATACAGTGTTTACCAGTAAACCCACCAGGCAGTGTTCACCTGTAAACCCACCATACAGAGTTTACCAGTAAACCCACCAGGCAGTGTTTACCTGTAAACCCACAAACTCTGTTTACCAGTAAACCCACCAGGCTGTGTTTACCAGTTAACCCACCAGGCTGTGTTTACGAGTAAACCCACCAGACAGTGTTTACCAGTAAACCCACCAGGTAGTGTTTACCAGTAAACCCACCAGGCTGTGTTTACCAGTAAACCCACCAGACAGTGTTTACCAGTAAACCCACCAGGCAGTGTTTACAAGTAAACCCACCAGGCAGTGTTTACCAGTAAACCCACCAGGTAGTGTTTACCAGTAAACCCACAAGGCTGTATTTACCAGTAAACCCACCAGGCAGTGTTTACCTGTAAACCCACCAGGCGGTGTTTACCTGTAAACCCACCAGGTAGTGTTTACCTGTAAACCCATCAGGTAGTGTTTACTTGTAAACCCTCCAGGTAGTGTTTACCTGTAAACCCATCAGGTAGTGTTTACCTGCAAACCCACCAGGCAGTGTTTACCTGTAAACCCACCAGGTAGTGTTTACCTGTAAACCCACCAGATAGCGTTTGCTTGTAAACCCACCAGGTAGTGTTTACCTATAAACCCACCAGGTAGTGTTTACCTGTAAACCCACCAGGCAGTGTTTACCTGTAAACCCACCAGGTAGTGTTTACCAATAAACTCTCCAGGCTGTGCTTACCAGTAAACCCACCAGGCTGTGTTTACCAGTAAACCCACCAGGTAGTGTTTACCAATAAACCCTCCAGTCTGTGTTTACCAGTAAACCCACCAGGCTGTGTTTACCAGTAAACCCACCAGGCTGTGTTTACCAGTAAACCCACCAGGTAGTGTTTACCAGTAAACCCACCAGGCAGTGTTTACCAGTAAACCCACCAGGCAGTGTGTACCAGTAAACCAGCAAGGCAGTAAACCCACCAGGCAGTGTTTACTTGTAAACCCACCAGATAGCGTTTGCTTGTAACCCCACCAGTTAGTGTTTACCTGTAAACCCACCAGGTAGTGTTTACCTGTAAACCCACCAGGCTTTGTTTACCAGTAAACCCACAAACTCTGTTTACCAGTAAACACACCAGAGTTTACCAGTAAACCCACAAACTCTGTTTACCAGTAAACCCACCAGGCAGTGTTTACCTGTAAACCCACCATACAGTGTTTACCAGTAAACCTACCAGGCAGTGTTTACCTGTAAACCCACCATACAGTGTTTACCAGTAAACCCACCAGGCAGTGTTTACCTGTAAACCCACCATACAGTGTTTACCAGTAAACCCACCAGGCAGTGTTTACCTGTAAACCCACAAACTCTGTTTACCAGTAAACACACCAGACAGTGTTTACCTGTAAACCCACCAGGCTGTGTTTACGAGTAAACCCACCAGGCAGTGTTTATCAGTAAACCCACCAGACAGTGTTTACCAGTAAACCCACCAGACGGTGTTTACCAGTAAACCCACCAGGCAGCGTTTACCAGTAAACCCACCATACAGTGTTTACCAGTAAACCCACCATACAGTGTTTACCAGTAAACCCACCAGGCAGTGTTTACCTGTAAACCAACCAGGCAGTATTTACCTGTAAACCCACCATACAGTGTTTACCAGTAAACCCATCAGGCAGTGTTTACCTGTAAACCCACCATACAGTGTTTATCAGTAAACCCACCAGGCAGTGTTTACCTGTAAACCCACAAACTCTGTTTACCAGTAAACCCACCAGGCTGTGTTTACCAGTAAACCCACCAGACAGTGTTTACCAGAAACCCACCAGGCTGTGTTTACCAGTAAACCCACCAGGCTGTGTTTACGAGTAAACCCACCAGACAGTGTTTATCAGTAAACCCACCAGGTAGTGTTTACCAGTAAACCCACCAGGCTGTGTTTACCAGTAAACCCACCAGACAGTGTTTACCAGGAAACCCACCAGGCAGTGTTTACCAGTAAACCCACCAGGCAGTGTTTACCAGTAAACCCACCAGGTAGTGTTTACCAGTAAACCCACAAGGCTGTATTTACCAGTAAACCCACCAGGCAGTGTTTACCTGTAAACCCACCATACAGTGTTTACCAGTAAACCAACCAGGCAGTGTTTATCTGTAAACCCACAAACACTGTTTACCAGTAAACCCACCAGGCTGTGTTTACCGGTAAACCCACCAGACGGTGTTTACCAGTAAACCCACCAGGCTGTGTTTACCAGTAAACCCACCAGGCTGTGTTTACGACTAAACCCACCAGACAGTGTTTACCAGTAAACCCACCAGGTAGTGTTTACCAGTAAACCCACCAGGCTGTGTTTACCAG
Organism: Procambarus clarkii; assembly: GCF_040958095.1. NCBI lineage: Eukaryota > Metazoa > Arthropoda > Malacostraca > Decapoda > Cambaridae > Procambarus > Procambarus clarkii. The sequence continues at coordinate 1,070,969 of NC_091204.1, forward strand.
TAAACCCACCAGACAGTGTTTACCAGTAAACCCACCAGGCAGTGTTTACCAGTAAACCCACCAGGCAGTGTTTACCAGTAAACCCACCAGGTAGTGTTTACCAGTAAACCTACAAACTCTGTTTAGCAGTAAACCCACCAGGCAGTGTTTACCTGTAAACCCACCATACAGTGTTTACCAGTAAACCTACCAGGCAGTGTTTACCTGTAAACCCACCATACAGTGTTTACCAGTAAACCCACCAGGCAGTGTTTACCTGTAAACCCACAAACTCTGTTTACCAGTAAACACACCAGACAGTGTTTACCTGTAAACCCACCAGGCTGTGTTTACGAGTAAACCCACCAGGCAGTGTTTATCAGTAAACCCACCAGACAGTGTTTACCAGTAAACCCACCAGACGGTGTTTACCAGTAAACCCACCAGGCAGCGTTTACCAGTAAACCCACCATACAGCGTTTACCAGTAAACCCACCATACAGTGTTTACCAGTAAACCCACCATACAGTGTTTACCAGTAAACCCACCAGGCAGTTGTGGTGTTTGTGTGTTACTGAGGAAGTCTTGGTTTGTAGGGTTGATGTAAAGTCATGACTTGGTTACTGACTTTAATACTTAATATGATTACATGACTAGTAGCTACCAAGCTTGGCGGGCGTCCTGTACGCTCTCTTGTTTACCTCCAATCTCTTCCTGGCGTCCCAGCCGCCGCACATAGAAAACGGATGGTACCATTTTCTGTGAACATGACAGCAGTGTTTACCTGTAAACCAACCAGGCAGTATTTACCTGTAAACCCACCATACAGTGTTTACCAGTAAACCCACCAGGCAGTGTTTACCTGTAAACCCACCATACAGTGTTTACCAGTAAACCCACCAGGCAGTGTTTACCTGTAAACCCACAAACTCTGTTTACCAGTAAACCCACCAGGCTATGTTTACCAGTAAACCCACCAGACAGTGTTTACCAGTAAACCCACCAGGCTGTGTTTACCAGTAAACCCACCAGGCTGTGTTTACGAGTAAACCCACCAGACAGTGTTTATCAGTAAACCCACCAGGTAGTGTTTACCAGTAAACCCACCAGGCTGTGTTTACCAGTAAACCCACCAGACAGTGTTTACCAGTAAACCCACCAGGCAGTGTTTACCAGTAAACCCACCAGGCAGTGTTTACCAGTAAACCCACCAGGTAGTGTTTACCAGTAAACCCACAAGGCTGTATTTACCAGTAAACCCACCAGGCAGTGTTTACCTGTAAACCCACAAACTCTGTTTACCAGTAAACCCACCAGGCAGCGTTTACCAGTAAACCCACCATACAGTGTTTACCAGTAAACCCACCATACAGTGTTTACCAGTAAACCCACCATACAGTGTTTACCAGTAAACCCACCAGGCAGTTGTGGTGTTTGTGTGTTACTGAGGAAGTCTTGGTTTGTAGGGTTGATGTAAAGTCATGACTTGGTTACTGACTTTAATACTTAATATGATTACATGACTAGTAGCTACCAAGCTTGGCGGGCGTCCTGTACGCTCTCTTGTTTACCTCCAATCTCTCCCTGGCGTCCCAGCCGCCGCACATAGAAAACGGATGGTACCATTTTCTGTGAACATAACATCCCTCCTTTTCTTTTTCTTTAAAAAGAATGAATACAGGATGTCTACCATGCTTGTAGCACAAAGCAAAGTTATTGACACAAAGTAAGTTATTACCATATCAAGAGATACTGCATACATTTAACATTAATTAAGCACACAAAGAATTTAAACAACTTAATCTTTTCCACAAAGGATTTCAATGTTAAAAATACATATGCAATGTTAAACAAACATGAAAGAAACTGTAATACAAAGTTACAAAATATTGAATGAGATATCTGCATTATTCAAACAATATTAAATTTAGTTTAGCATAATAAGTAAATACTTTTCATTACATAGGAACACAATTAATCATCAAATCGTGTAGGGCGTTTAACATGACGTTTAGGACGAGAGTCCTTAAATGCAATAACATCCCTTGATGAATTGTTTGTCGGGTTATAACTATTTTTTTCTTTTTCTTTTGCACGACTTTGCACTTCATCATTTTCTACACTAGTTGGAATCACTTTGAAATAAGCCATATTACGTGTTATACTATGATCTCTATTACTAGCTGTTACCATAGTTCCTTTTACACTAATCACTTTATATGGTTTTGTATCATACGGCATATCTAACTTTCCCTCTTTTTTCTTTTTAACGAGAACAGTGTCACCAACCTTTATGAACTGTTCCTTTGCACGTTGATCATGAGCAATTTTCATTTTGCCCTTGGCTAGTGCATCCTTCTGAGCGAGACGTTTATCCGTTACCTCGGCTAGCATGACGGGTAGTGCGATTCTCATAGGACGTCCAAATAAAAGTTCGCCAGGCGACTTGCCCAGTGTTCCATGTGGTGTTGCACGGTAGTTCCTGAGAAAAGCATACATAGCTTGTTTCCAGGATTGTCCTTCGGCATGAGCACAGCGTACCGCTTTCATGAGAGGTTGCATGAATCTCTCAACTTCTCCCTTTGCTTGAGGATGTAGTGGCATCACACGGCGGTGTTTGAATCCAATATGCTCAGCAAAGTTGACAAAGTCTTGTCCATTGAATGGCGGTCCATTGTCCGTCTTGACAACTTCAGGAATGCCAAAGTTTGAAAAGATCTTGTCAAGTTTCGGGATGACGGCCTTTGCAGATGTGGAATTGATGATTTCTACTTCTGGATAACGTGAGTGATCATCAATGACTACCATCAAGTACTCTCCAGTTGGTAGTGGTCCGCAGAAGTCCATTGATACTTCCGTCCATGGTGCAGCAGGTAGTGGTGAAGGTTGTAGAGGTGTTGGTCTTGAAGTATCCACTGCAGCTTGGCAAGGGACACAGGCATCATGCATATCCTTTGCTTGACGATCAATGCCAGGAAACCACACCTTTTCTCGTAGCAGCTGTTTGGTCCTAACAAGACCTTGGTGTCCTTGATGTGCAAGCTTCAGAGCACGTTGCTGGAGAACAGCTGGAATAACGATACGAGTACCTCGCAGCACAGTGTCGCGTTGTTGCGTAACACTTAATTCTGTCTGGATGCGTTCAAGTGCTTTGAATGCATCTTGGTCAACTCCTGAGGGTGGGATGCGTGGAAACTTTTTCTTAGTCAATGCATCCACTGTTGCTTGCAGAGTTGGGTCCTCTAGAGTTGCAGTACGGATTTCATCAAGAGTAAGAGCCTTAGGGACTGCATCACAGGTTACAGAGTGTACATATTCCTCGGCAACTTGCTGATGCTTGGTGATGGTGAAACTGTTGGCAGGATGTCGACTGATGTAATCAGCGGGATTGCCTGCACCCGGCTTGTATTTCACCGTAAAGTTGTATGGTTGCAGACGAAGAGCCCATCTCTCAATGCGAGCTGGTGGTTTGGACTTTGGATTATTGAAGATGGTCTCCAACGGTTTGTGGTCAGTGACCATCGTGGTGAAGGGCGCACCAAGCAGATACACATTGAAGTGTTCACAGCCCCATACAAGAGCAAGAGCTTCCTTCTCTGTCTGACTGTATCGTTGCTCAACATGTGTGAGAGAACGGCTGGCGTAGGCAATTACTACTCTGGAATCTGGTTGACCAGGTTTGTGTTGGGCTAAAACAGCACCTAATCCAACAGGACTAGCATCCACTGTTAACTCAGTGTCCATTGATGGATCAAAGTATGCAGCAGTCGCATTCTCTACTAGTGCATCTTTCACAGCATCAAATGCATTTTGCTCGATATCGCTCCAGTACCATGATGCATTTTTCTTCAGGAGCTCACGTAGAGGCTTTGTAATGGTAGCAAAATCTGGAATGAAGCGAGAACAGTAGTTTGCCATTCCCAGAAAACTATGTACTTCAGTGGACGTTGAAGGAGGTGCAGCATTCTTGATATCTGCAACTTTCTTAGGATCTGGAGACAGACCTTTGTCACTAAGTACATGTCCAAAGAATTCAATTTTATGTTGATTGAACTCGCACTTTGCTCGGCTTAGCGTCAAATTCTTTTCTCGTAAGCGTTGCAATGTTGCACGAAGAGCTTTGTCGTGTTCAGCTTGGGTACGGCCATAAACAATGATGTCATCAGACATGTTGTCAGCATTAGGTATGTCTTGCAATACCTGGCTGATGATGTGCTGGAATACCTCGGCAGCACTGTTAATACCAAAACTCAGGCGCTTGTACCTATACAGACCTCGATGTGTCGTAAACGTTGTGATGAAGCGACTCTCATCATCAAGTTCAAGCTGATGATAGCCCTTGTTTAAATCTAACTTGCTGAATATAGTTGCACCATTCAAGCGGTAGATCATATCATCTACAGTGGGTGTAGGATGGCGTTCACGCATTATTGCCTTGTTGGGAACACGCATGTCCACACAAATGCGTATCTCATCTGGATTCTTCGGCTTTGGTGGAGTGACAATTGGGCTTACCCATGGTGTTGGGCCTGTTACTGGTTCAATGATATCTAGTTCTATCAGCCTATCCAGTTCGGCATCGACTTTCTTGCGAGTATGGAATGGTTGTCGGCGATGTGGTTGGGCAACTGGAATTACATCTGGGTTGATATGCAGATGTATTTTGCTATCAGTATAACAACCTATGGATTTAAATCGATCAGAAAATTCAGCAACAATAGCATCAACATTGTTTGCAGATTCCACTGCTACAGCATTAGAAAGCTGAAGTAGCCCCAATTTGGTTGAAGTCTTGTAACTGAGTAAAGACTCCTTTGCATTCCTAACAACATGGAATGTAGTAATGAGCATTGCATTCTTTGACTTAATCTCTGCAGTGAAAGTTCCAATCACTGGCACGGCTACCTTTGAAGCATAGGCAGTGGCTTTGCCATTATAGTTCTCAAGCTTTGGGAACTGTTTTTTAAATTTTTCATAGTGGCACTCAGCAATGGTGTCAATGTTTGATCCAGTGTCAATGAGAACCTTGAGACAAATACCAGCAATGTATACACATGTCTCTGGGTTGTTTGGAAGATCATTCCATTCTGTGATTGCTTGTACTCCATAAGTATAATCACATTCACTGTCATCTGAGACTGGTTGTAATGAAATGTTGTCTTGCACATTATTAACATTCTGGATATGAGGTGCAATATTGTGTTTACCACCTCGACCCCTATGACCTGACCTCGTACAGTGCTTTTATTCATTGACTGTGGTTTCTTTAGTGCGGAACGACACATAGCACCAAAATGACTTAGTTTTCCACACTCATAGCACTTCTTACCTTGAGCAGGACAAACATTATCTTGGTGTGGGTAGTCTCCTCCACAATTGTAACATTTATTGTTGACACCCTCTGATGTGGGTCGTTGTGACTGCTTGAGCCTTGTTCCTTGACCCCAGTTGTGACGTGGTTCTCGGCTAAATTTACTGTTAGGTTTGCCATGATATCTTCTTTGATCACGGTGTCCTCCCTGAACTTTACATACCTCATCACTGTTAGTAACAGTGGCAGAACCGTTATTGGCACTGCACTCCATGACACGAGCATCACGTGCAGCATCTTCCATTCGACGAGCAATATCCAGTATCTTGGTAAGAGAACTGTCATCATCAACAAGTTCTAGAGCTCTTCGACGAAGACGTGTAGATGGGCATGATTCAATTATTTGCTGTTTGATTTCTTTGTCAACATCAGCAAACTCACAATGGGCTGCTAAACCCTGCAGACGTGTGTGGTATTGATCCACAGTTTCATTAGAGAGTTGTTTTGCTCTCCTGAAATGCATAATTTCCATAGCAGTATTTTGCCTTGGTTTGAAATGCTCTGTTAGTTTGGCTTTGGCAGTGTCATAATCTTTGGCACCACCGGTGTCTTTCAGTGTGTCAAAGATGTCACAAACTCTATCACCTGCATAATGAAGTAGAAAGGCACGCTTTCTTTCAGCACTTTTGATGTCAGAAACTATCAACAAATTTTCAAACCTTTTAAGCCATTTGACCCACCTCTGTGACAGGTTTGTCTGGTCACAGTCAGGATCAAATGCAGGAAACTGAGGTATATTTGCCTTTTTTTACTGAATAAATGTAAACTTATCACTTAAATGTTCCTCAGAATATTAAACACTTACTGCACTGTATATGTTAGTCAAGAATTCACTGTAATTACTTTAATTTTGCAAAGCACACAAGCATTTTAATGCAAAAGTTCACAACAGTGCACACTATAGCAGCAACTGACTTCTTACCTAGCCCTTGTGTACATGTGTTGTTCCTACTCACAGCAGTTGGTACAGCAGCAGTTGGTACAGCAGTTGGTACAGCAGTTGGTACAGCAGCAGTTGGTACAGCAGTTGGTGCAGCAGTTGGTACAGCAGTTGGTACAGCAGTCAGTTCAGTGTGATGAATTTTGTAGCACGAAGCGTCGTTTCGTAACCAAAACATCAGGTTTTGTACATATCAATGCGTCGTTTCGTACACAACGTCGGCAGATTCCTCAGTACTGTTTCTTCAGCACAGCTTGGGTAGCACACAGCTTGGGTAGCACACAGCATCGGTTAGCACACAGCATCGTGTATGGCGCTCACAGCTTCTCTTCCTCCTCCAGGCAGCATGCTTCTCCCTTGTGTTTGAAACTGAACAAATACCTGCGTTCACAGTTCATCCTCGTCGCCAATGTGGTGTTTGTGTGTTACTGAGGAAGTCTTGGTTGTAGGGTTGATGTAAAGTCATGACTTGGTTACTGACTTTAATACTTAATATGATTACATGACTAGTAGCTACCAAGCTTGGCGGGCGTCCTGTACGCTCTCTTGTTTACCTCCAATCTCTCCCTGGCGTCCCAGCCGCCGCACATAGAAAACGGATGGTACCATTTTCTGTCCTTTTCTTTTTCTTTAAAAAGAATGAATACAGGATGTCTACCATGCTTGTAGCACAAAGCAAAGTTATTGACACAAAGTAAGTTATTACCATATCAAGAGATACTGCATACATTTAACATTAATTAAGCACACAAAGAATTTAAACAACTTAATCTTTTCCACAAAGGATTTCAATGTTAAAAATACATATGCAATGTTAAACAAACATGAAAGAAACTGTAATACAAAGTTACAAAATATTGAATGAGATATCTGCATTATTCAAACAATATTAAATTTAGTTTGGCATAATAAGTAAATACTTTTCATTACATAGGAACACAATTAATCATCAAATCGTGTAGGGCGTTTAACATGACGTTTAGGACGAGAGTCCTTAAATGCAATAACATCCCTTGATGAATTGTTTGTCGGGTTATAACTATTTTTTTCTTTTTCTTTTGCACGACTTTGCACTTCATCATTTTCTACACTAGTTGGAATCACTTTGAAATAAGCCATATTACGTGTTATACTATGATCTCTATTACTAGCTGTTACCATAGTTCCTTTTACACTAATCACTTTATATGGTTTTGTATCATACGGCATATCTAACTTTCCCTCTTTTTTCTTTTTAACGAGAACAGTGTCACCAACCTTTATGAACTGTTCCTTTGCACGTTGATCATGAGCAATTTTCATTTTGCCCTTGGCTAGTGCATCCTTCTGAGCGAGACGTTTATCCGTTACCTCGGCTAGCATGACGGGTAGTGCGATTCTCATAGGACGTCCAAATAAAAGTTCGCCAGGCGACTTGCCCAGTGTTCCATGTGGTGTTGCACGGTAGTTCCTGAGAAAAGCATACATAGCTTGTTTCCAGGATTGTCCTTCGGCATGAGCACAGCGTACCGCTTTCATGAGAGGTTGCATGAATCTCTCAACTTCTCCCTTTGCTTGAGGATGTAGTGGCATCACACGGCGGTGTTTGAATCCAATATGCTCAGCAAAGTTGACAAAGTCTTGTCCATTGAATGGCGGTCCATTGTCCGTCTTGACAACTTCAGGAATGCCAAAGTTTGAAAAGATCTTGTCAAGTTTCGGGATGACGGCCTTTGCAGATGTGGAATTGATGATTTCTACTTCTGGATAACGTGAGTGATCATCAAAGACTACCATCAAGTACTCTCCAGTTGGTAGTGGTCCGCAGAAGTCCATTGATACTTCCGTCCATGGTGCAGCAGGTAGTGGTGAAGGTTGTAGAGGTGTTGGTCTTGAAGTATCCACTGCAGCTTGGCAAGGGACACAGGCATCATGCATATCCTTTGCTTGACGATCAATGCCAGGAAACCACACCTTTTCTCGTAGCAGCTGTTTGGTCCTAACAAGACCTTGGTGTCCTTGATGTGCAAGCTTCAGAGCACGTTGCTGGAGAACAGCTGGAATAACGATACGAGTACCTCGCAGCACAGTGTCGCGTTGTTGCGTAACACTTAATTCTGTCTGGATGCGTTCAAGTGCTTTGAATGCATCTTGGTCAACTCCTGAGGGTGGGATGCGTGGAAACTTTTTCTTAGTCAATGCATCCACTGTTGCTTGCAGAGTTGGGTCCTCTAGAGTTGCAGTACGGATTTCATCAAGAGTAAGAGCCTTAGGGACTGCATCACAGGTTACAGAGTGTACATATTCCTCGGCAACTTGCTGATGCTTGGTGATGGTGAAACTGTTGGCAGGATGTCGACTGATGTAATCAGCGGGATTGCCTGCACCCGGCTTGTATTTCACCGTAAAGTTGTATGGTTGCAGACGAAGAGCCCATCTCTCAATGCGAGCTGGTGGTTTGGACTTTGGATTATTGAAGATGGTCTCCAACGGTTTGTGGTCAGTGACCATCGTGGTGAAGGGCGCACCAAGCAGATACACATTGAAGTGTTCACAGCCCCATACAAGAGCAAGAGCTTCCTTCTCTGTCTGACTGTATCGTTGCTCAACATGTGTGAGAGAACGGCTGGCGTAGGCAATTACTACTCTGGAATCTGGTTGACCAGGTTTGTGTTGGGCTAAAACAGCACCTAATCCAACAGGACTAGCATCCACTGTTAACTCAGTGTCCATTGATGGATCAAAGTATGCAGCAGTCGCATTCTCTACTAGTGCATCTTTCACAGCATCAAATGCATTTTGCTCGATATCGCTCCAGTACCATGATGCATTTTTCTTCAGGAGCTCACGTAGAGGCTTTGTAATGGTAGCAAAATCTGGAATGAAGCGAGAACAGTAGTTTGCCATTCCCAGAAAACTATGTACTTCAGTGGACGTTGAAGGAGGTGCAGCATTCTTGATATCTGCAACTTTCTTAGGATCTGGAGACAGACCTTTGTCACTAAGTACATGTCCAAAGAATTCAATTTTATGTTGATTGAACTCGCACTTTGCTCGGCTTAGCGTCAAATTCTTTTCTCGTAAGCGTTGCAATGTTGCACGAAGAGCTTTGTCGTGTTCAGCTTGGGTACGGCCATAAACAATGATGTCATCAGACATGTTGTCAGCATTAGGTATGTCTTGCAATACCTGGCTGATGATGTGCTGGAATACCTCGGCAGCACTGTTAATACCAAAACTCAGGCGCTTGTACCTATACAGACCTCGATGTGTCGTAAACGTTGTGATGAAGCGACTCTCATCATCAAGTTCAAGCTGATGATAGCCCTTGTTTAAATCTAACTTGCTGAATATAGTTGCACCATTCAAGCGGTAGATCATATCATCTACAGTGGGTGTAGGATGGCGTTCACGCATTATTGCCTTGTTGGGAACACGCATGTCCACACAAATGCGTATCTCATCTGGATTCTTCGGCTTTGGTGGAGTGACAATTGGGCTTACCCATGGTGTTGGGCCTGTTACTGGTTCAATGATATCTAGTTCTATCAGCCTATCCAGTTCGGCATCGACTTTCTTGCGAGTATGGAATGGTTGTCGGCGATGTGGTTGGGCAACTGGAATTACATCTGGGTTGATATGCAGATGTATTTTGCTATCAGTATAACAACCTATGGATTTAAATCGATCAGAAAATTCAGCAACAATAGCATCAACATTGTTTGCAGATTCCACTGCTACAGCATTAGAAAGCTGAAGTAGCCCCAATTTGGTTGAAGTCTTGTAACTGAGTAAAGACTCCTTTGCATTCCTAACAACATGGAATGTAGTAATGAGCATTGCATTCTTTGACTTAATCTCTGCAGTGAAAGTTCCAATCACTGGCACGGCTACCTTTGAAGCATAGGCAGTGGCTTTGCCATTATAGTTCTCAAGCTTTGGGAACTGTTTTTTAAATTTTTCATAGTGGCACTCAGCAATGGTGTCAATGTTTGATCCAGTGTCAATGAGAACCTTGAGACAAATACCAGCAATGTATACACATGTCTCTGGGTTGTTTGGAAGATCATTCCATTCTGTGATTGCTTGTACTCCATAAGTATAATCACATTCACTGTCATCTGAGACTGGTTGTAATGAAATGTTGTCTTGCACATTATTAACATTCTGGATATGAGGTGCAATATTGTGTTTACCACCTCGACCCCTATGACCTGACCTCGTACAGTGCTTTTATTCATTGACTGTGGTTTCTTTAGTGCGGAACGACACATAGCACCAAAATGACTTAGTTTTCCACACTCATAGCACTTCTTACCTTGAGCAGGACAAACATTATCTTGGTGTGGGTAGTCTCCTCCACAATTGTAACATTTATTGTTGACACCCTCTGATGTGGGTCGTTGTGACTGCTTGAGCCTTGTTCCTTGACCCCAGTTGTGACGTGGTTCTCGGCTAAATTTACTGTTAGGTTTGCCATGATATCTTCTTTGATCACGGTGTCCTCCCTGAACTTTACATACCTCATCACTGTTAGTAACAGTGGCAGAACCGTTATTGGCACTGCACTCCATGACACGAGCATCACGTGCAGCATCTTCCATTCGACGAGCAATATCCAGTATCTTGGTAAGAGAACTGTCATCATCAACAAGTTCTAGAGCTCTTCGACGAAGACGTGTAGATGGGCATGATTCAATTATTTGCTGTTTGATTTCTTTGTCAACATCAGCAAACTCACAATGGGCTGCTAAACCCTGCAGACGTGTGTGGTATTGATCCACAGTTTCATTAGAGAGTTGTTTTGCTCTCCTGAAATGCATAATTTCCATAGCAGTATTTTGCCTTGGTTTGAAATGCTCTGTTAGTTTGGCTTTGGCAGTGTCATAATCTTTGGCACCACCGGTGTCTTTCAGTGTGTCAAAGATGTCACAAACTCTATCACCTGCATAATGAAGTAGAAAGGCACGCTTTCTTTCAGCACTTTTGATGTCAGAAACTATCAACAAATTTTCAAACCTTTTAAGCCATTTGACCCACCTCTGTGACAGGTTTGTCTGGTCACAGTCAGGATCAAATGCAGGAAACTGAGGTATATTTGCCTTTTTTTACTGAATAAATGTAAACTTATCACTTAAATGTTCCTCAGAATATTAAACACTTACTGCACTGTATATGTTAGTCAAGAATTCACTGTAATTACTTTAATTTTGCAAAGCACACAAGCATTTTAATGCAAAAGTTCACAACAGTGCACACTATAGCAGCAACTGACTTCTTACCTAGCCCTTGTGTACATGTGTTGTTCCTACTCACAGCAGTTGGTACAGCAGCAGTTGGTACAGCAGTTGGTACAGCAGTTGGTACAGCAGCAGTTGGTACAGCAGTTGGTGCAGCAGTTGGTACAGCAGTTGGTACAGCAGTCAGTTCAGTGTGATGAATTTTGTAGCACGAAGCGTCGTTTCGTAACCAAAACATCAGGTTTTGTACACATCAATGCGTCGTTTCGTACACAACGTCGGCAGATTCCTCAGTACTGTTTCTTCAGCACAGCTTGGGTAGCACACAGCTTGGGTAGCACACAGCTTGGGTAGCACACAGCATCGGTTAGCACACAGCATCGTGTATGGCGCTCACAGCTTCTCTTCCTCCTCCAGGCAGCATGCTTCTCCCTTGTGTTTGAAACTGAACAAATACCTGCGTTCACAGTTCATCCTCGTCGCCAATGTGGTGTTTGTGTGTTACTGAGGAAGTCTTGGTTGTAGGGTTGATGTAAAGTCATGACTTGGTTACTGACTTTAATACTTAATATGATTACATGACTAGTAGCTACCAAGCTTGGCGGGCGTCCTGTACGCTCTCTTGTTTACCTCCAATCTCTCCCTGGCGTCCCAGCCGCCGCACATAGAAAACGGATGGTACCATTTTCTGTGAACATGACAGCAGTGTTTACCTGTAAACCAACCAGGCAGTATTTACCTGTAAACCCACCATACAGTGTTTACCAGTAAACCCACCAGGCAGTGTTTACCTGTAAACCCACCATACAGTGTTTACCAGTAAACCCACCAGGCAGTGTTTACCTGTAAACCCACAAACTCTGTTTACCAGTAAACCCACCAGGCTGTGTTTACCAGTAAACCCACCAGGCTGTGTTTACCAGTAAACCCACCAGACAGTGTTTACCAGTAAACCCACCAGGCTGTGTTTACCAGTAAACCCACCAGGCTGTGTTTACGAGTAAACCCACCAGACAGTGTTTATCAGTAAACCCACCAGGTAGTGTTTACCAGTAAACCCACCAGGCTGTGTTTACCAGTAAACCCGCCAGACAGTGTTTACCAGTAAACCCACCAGGCAGTGTTTACCAGTAAACCCACCAGGCAGTGTTTACCAGTAAACCCACCAGGTAGTGTTTACCAGTAAACCCACAAGGCTGTATTTACCAGTAAACCCACCAGGCAGTGTTTACCTGTAAACCCACAAACTATGTTTACCAGTAAACCCACCAGGCTGTGTTTACCGGTAAACCCACCAGACGGTGTTTACCAGTAAACCCACCAGGCTGTGTTTACCAGTAAACCCACCAGGCTGTGTTTACGAGTAAACCCACCAGACAGTGTTTACCAGTAAACCCACCAGGTAGTGTTTACCAGTAAACCCACCAGGCTGTGTTTACCAGTAAACCCACCAGACAGTGTTTACCAGTAAACCCACCAAGCAGTGTTTACCAGTAAACCCACCAGGCAGTGTTTACCAGTAAACCCACCAGGTAGTGTTTACCAGTAAACCCACCAGGTAGTGTTTACCAGTAAACCCACCAGGTAGTGTTTACCAGTAAACCCACCAGGTAGTGTTTACCAGTAAACCCACCAGGCAGTGTTTACCAGTAAACCCACCAGGTAGTGTTTACCAGTAAACCCACCAGGCTGTGTTTACGAGTAAACCCACCAGGCAGTGTTTACCAGTAAACCAACCAGGCAGTGTTTACCAGTAAACCCACCAGGCAGTGTTTACCAGTAAACCCACCAGGCAGTGTTTACCTGTAAACCCACCAGGCTGTGTTTACCAGTAAACCAACCAGGCAGTTTTTACCAGTAAACCCACCAGGTAGTGTTTACCAGTAAACCAACCAGGCAGTGTTTACAAGTAAACCCACCAGGCTGTGTTTACGAGTAAACCCACCAGACAGTGTTTACCTGTAAACCCACCAGGCTGTGTTTACCAGTAAACCCACCAGGCAGTGTTTACCAGTAAACCCACTGGGCAGTGTTTACCAGTAAACCCACTGGGCAGTGTTTACCAGTAAACCCACCAGGCAGTGTTTACCTGTAAACCCACCAGGCTGTGTTTACCAGTAAACCCACCAGGCTGTGTTTACCAGTAAACCCACCAGGCAGTGTTTACCTGTAAACCCACCAGGCAGTCCCTCACTATCGCATTGCCTGGGAGAGGAATGGAATTCTGTTGGTTAAATACCCCAGAATTCCTACCTCTCTTATGGCTTTGAAGTATGGTGCAGTGGATACAGTGTGTACCTGCCACTCTGTGGGCCAGGGTTCGAGTCTCCTGGTGGGTTTAGTGTTAAAAAGTTATAAACTTCAGCTTGCGGTTATTAGGCAAGAGTGTGTATATATATATATACAGAACAGAAGTAGAGGGTAAATACGAATTATATTAGGCTTCAGTGCTATATATATATATATATATATATATATATATATATATATATATATATATATATATATATATATATATATATATATATATATATGCGAACAAGCCTGAATGGTCCCCAGGACTATATGCGAATGAAAACTCACACCCCAGAAGTGACTCGAACCCATACTCCCAGGAGCAACGCAACTGGTAACTACAGGGCGCCTTAATCCACTTGACCATCACGGCCGTCAAAAGGAAGTGATAGCCGAGGCTATTTGAGCCACTTCCCCGACGGCAACTCGGATGGTAATCTTGGGCATAGCATTTCACCAAATCACCTCATTCTTTGGGGCACACGTGAGGAACACAAATGCGAACAAGCCTGAATGGTCCCCAGGACTATATGCGAATGAAAACTCACACCCCAGAAGTGACTCGAACCCATACTCCCAGGAGCAACGCAACTGGTAACTACAGGGCGCCTTAATCCACTTGACCATCACGGCCGTCTTTTCATTCGCATATAGTCCTGGGGACTATATGCGAATGTATATATATATATATATATATGTATATATATATATATATATATATATATATATATATATATATATATATATATATATATATATATATATATATATATATATATATATATGTGTGTGTGTGTGTATATCAAGAAAATAAACACGTGATTAAAAATGTGACAGTCTCAGACCACGGAGGAAAATTGAAACAGGAATTTCCTTAGGTACTTTCGTATATTAATACATCTTCAGAAGGAGTGATTTTACAGATCGAGTACTGGACATAAATAGGCAGGAGAGAATGGTGGAGTGAGGTGAGGTACAATACGTGTATACTGCAGAAGGCCTACTGGCCCATCTGATGCAGCAACCACACACAGGCCCACGTCCCCCCTCCCCCTTCATCCCACACCCTCCCTATCCTTCCTCCCCTCTCACCCCGTATCCTCCATGTCCCCCCTACCTCCTTAACCCACACCCTACCTGTCCCCCCTTCCCTTAAACCCCCACCCCCCACCCCAAAATCCTCTGAGACCCTGCAAACCACCTCACAGATCCTCTCACCCACGGAACAGCTTCCCACACCAACAGAATGCTCGCCAAGAAAGGGACATGAAAATGAACAGAAGAAAGTGAGCTTCAAGGCGATGTACACTAACATAGATGGGATTTCAAATAAAACAAGTGAACTTGGAGAATGGGCACTAGAAGAAAACCCAGACATAATAGCACTCACAGAAACAAAGTTAACGAAAATCATAACAAACGCAGTGTTTCCACAGGGCTACTATATAGTGAGGAAAGAGAGAGAAGGGAGAGGAGGAGGTGGTGTAGCTCTGCTACTAAGAGAAGGTTGGAGTTTCGAAGAGATGGTAATTCAGAACTGTGAAGGTTTCAGTGACTACATATCAGGCACCATAGCAACTGGAGGACAGAAAATTATAATAGTAGTCATATATAACCCCCCCACCGAATGACAGAAGACCCAGACAGGAATATGATAGAAACAACTTGGCCACCATCAATATAATAGAGAGAGCAGCTTCTGTGGCTAGCAGGAACGGATCCAGACTTCTAATCATGGGAGACTTCAACCATGGGAAGATAGATCGGGGGAACAGAGACCCACATGGAGGCTCAGACACATGGAGAGCTAAGCTGCTGGATGTGGCAACATGAAACTTTCTAAGTCAACACATCAAGGGACCGACAAGAATGAGAGGAGGGGATGAACCAGCCTTGCTTGATCTGATATTTACCCTAAATGAGTCGGATATAAGGGAAGTTAAGTTGGAAGCCCCCTTGGGAATGAGTGATCATAGTGTATTGAGCTTTGAGTACCTGGTTGAGCTGGGAATTATCACCCCCAAAAAAGAACTGGGAACCAAAGGGCTGGCGTACCGAAAGGGAAACTATGAGGAAATGAATAAATTCCTATGGGATATACATTGGGACACAGAACTTGGAACCAAGTCCGTACAAGACATGATGGACTATGTCACCCAAAAATGTCAGGAGGCTGTAAGCAGGTTTGTCCCAGCCCGACAGGAAAAAACAGAGAAGCAAAGGAAGAATCTGTGGTTTAATAAGGAATGTATGAAAGCAAAGGAGCTGAACAAAAGGGCATGGAGGAACTTCCGCAATAACAGAACACCAGAAAGTAGAGAGAGATACCAGAGAACCAGGAATGAGTATGTCAGTGTGAGAAGAGCAGCTGAGAAAAGGTATGAAAATGATATAGCTAATAAAGCCAAGACCGAACCAAAGCTACTACACAGTTACATCAGGAGGAAGACAACAGTGAAGAAACAGGTGATGAAACTTAGGGTGGGCGAGGACAGGTACACAGAGAATGACAAAGATGTGTGTGAAGAACTCAACAAAAGGTTCCAGGAGGTCTTTACAATAGAACAGGGAGATGTCGTGGCGCTAGAAGAGGTGGCAGCAAACCAGGTGACCTTGGATAGGTTCGAAATTACAAGAGATGAGGTCAAGAAGCACCTATTGGAGCTGGATGTGAGAAAAGCTGTTGGGCCGGATGGAATCTCACCATGGGTATTGAAAGAGTGTGCAGGAGCACTTTGCCTACCACTCTCCATAGTGTATAGTAGGTCACTGGAAACGGGGGACCTACCAGAAATATGGAAGACTGCTAATGTAGTACCAATATACAAAAAGGGTGACAGACAAGAGGCACTGAACTACAGGCCAGTGTCCTTAACTTGTATACCATGCAAGGTGATGGAGAAGATTGTGAGAAAAAACCTAGTAACACATCTGGAGAGAAGAGACTTCGTGACAACCCATCAACATGGGTTCAGGGAGGGTAAATCTTGCCTTACAGGCTTGATAGAATTCTACGATCAGGTGACAAAGATTAAACAAAAAAGAGAAGGGCGGGCGGACGGCATTTTTTTGGACTGTCGGAAAGCCTTTGACACATTACCCCATAAAAGGTTGATGCATAAGCTGAAGAAACAGGCAGGAGTAACTGGTAGGGCGCTCCAGTGGATAAGGGAGTACCTAAACAATAGGAAGCAGAGAGTTACAGTGAGGGGTGAGACCTCAGACTGGCGTGAAGTCACCAGTGGAGTCCCACAGGGCTCTGTACTTGGGCCAATACTGTTTCTGATATCCGTAAATGATCTCCCAGAGGGTATAGACTCATTCCTCTCAATGTTTGCTGACGACGCCAAAATTATGAGAAGGATTAAGACAGAGGAGGACAGCTTGAGGCTTCAAGAAGACCTGAATCTGATAGATTCAGGCTTCAAGAAGACTGATAGAAACTCCTTCGTCAATCTCCTTTGATTTGCGTTTGATTATCTTAGATAGAGTTTAATTATTGTTCCTAGTAATAGAGAAGAATAAATTCTCATATAAATTCGCATTTACCTCCTTTCATTAGTAAATTTGAACCGGTAACTTTATGTTTCATCTGGTTATGTCGGTTGCTGAGCTTATTACGTGTTTAGGAATTTATATTAAACTTTTGACTTAAGGTAAAATGTAGGTTGCTAAGTTACATTTGGTACACCTGAGGATCGTCGTGATCCCAGCGGGTGACCACACACATCTGACCATGACTCTTCTTTATTAATAAAATCGTTTGTTGTTGTTGTTTTATTTTTAGCTACTCAGAACGAAATGTCCATGTTTCATGGGCTATAGAGAGCCTGTAATAATTTAATCCTCAACCCAGTAATTTATACACCTCAGGTGAGGTGTATAAATTATACGTGTTAGGAATTTATATTAATAGTTTGAATAAATAAAAATAACCAATTTTAATTATCATCCTCAGGAAACTGTAATAACCGCTCGTAGTGATCTCAGTTAATAGCCAACTGTAAAGAATAAGAGCAATAAGTGAAAGTAATAACCAGAAGTAATATACTTCTGCAAACATTGACAATAACTCGCCTTTATAATCTCCAGTATTAACTCAACATATTAATCTGACGCAAAACCGTGAAAATATAAAATCAAAGTTATTTCTACATGTACTATCTTACAGAAATAAAAATTCACAAAAAAACAGGTTGTAACACCCTGTATAACAACTTCCTCATAACTCCTCGCCCCAATAACCTGCCTTAATATCCTCCCGTAATAACTTTTTTAATTAACCTTTTCCTAATATCCAGGTGTAATTACCAGCCACAACAACCAACCTGTGTATATGATCATAGAAGGAGGAATAAGAGGAAGAGAGAGATGAAGAAAAGGAAGACGGGAAAGAACAGGAGGAGGAGGAGGAGGAGGAGGAACAAGAGGAAGAAGGGAGGAGGGGATATTGTAAGGGAGGACACAACTAGGATTAGAAGAGTTGGTCAGCTTACTCATCAGTAATGGTTGTCATATATGTCCTTCCATATATACCCCGTGTGTGTGTGTGTGTGTTTAACAACCAGTTGTTAATACTTCCCTAGTAACCTTTTATAATAATCCACCTTACTAATCAGCATCAATATCGATATACAGCAATCCGGAATAACAACCTGCCCTTATAAGTGGCACTAAAACCTTCCATTAATAGCATTTTGTGATAATAACCTGCAGGCATAACCTACAGCAAACGTCTATTGTAATAATAGCTTTCAGTTATACCTACAATAGTTACCTGATGCAATAATAACCCTTAGTAATAACATTCAATAATAGCCTGTTTCAACCTGCAGTAATAAAATACAATAATAACCTGTTGTAATAATATTTTGCAGTAATAACCTAAAATATTAGCCTGTTGAAATAATAATAAGCAGTAATAATCTACAATAATAGCCTGTTGTAGTCATAACCAGCGGTAATAATCTAACATAATAGACTGTTGTAATAATCCGTAGTAATAACCTTCAATAATATCCTGTTGTAATAATAAAACGTAGAAATTTCACAATAAAATATTAT
The DNA here is from genome assembly GCF_040958095.1 of Procambarus clarkii. NCBI lineage: Eukaryota > Metazoa > Arthropoda > Malacostraca > Decapoda > Cambaridae > Procambarus > Procambarus clarkii. The sequence continues at coordinate 1,089,837 of NC_091204.1, forward strand.
ATTAACTATCAGTTGTTTTTGATGTTTGAGATCCATCTACTCGGAACAAAAAGTTCCAAGTAGCACGGGCTATGGTGAGCCCGTAGTGGACTTTATATATTAGGTATCATTTAAACCCCCAGTTATATCTTTTATTCTGAGTCACCTTTAATTGTTATTGAAGCCAAACTTCTGAGGTGACTTTAAGTTTCATATGCTGCTCAGGACTTCATTCAACATGTTCGGTTGCTGAGTTTCTTACGTGTTTGGGGAATTATATTAAAAGGTTGACTTAAGGTAAAAGGAAGACAAGGGAATTAAGGGTCGACCTGCGGACCGTCGTGACCCCAGCGGGTGACCCCACACACTGACCATGACTCTTCCTGATTAGACATGTATTACAAAGTATTATATAGCAGCCCGTCCTCCTAAGGTTTCCCAACGTCAAGAATCTGTCGTACTAAAGTCCCATTATCCTAACCAACCAGAGGACCCAAAACAGGAAACAGGAGAAAATTAAAATTTGGCGAGCCGCTACCATTTTCGGTAATTACTTAATTTTTGGCCTTAGGTAAAGTATACGTTAAAATGCGACGTTCTATTTGGAGGACGGGTTGTATATAGACCTTCACCTCAGCATTAAGTGATTCTAAGAACCTTTATCTTAAGGAAGTGATAACCATTAAGGAGTGAAAACTGCCCTCAAGTACTTATGACAAAAGTCTTAATATAAGACTCCTGTTATTTTAAGAATGAAAATGTTGACTCGTGTCAAGACTGTTATGACCTCTGGGTCATCAGAGGTCACCAGTGTGTTTACTTATGTTGGCATTAATCAACGGTTGCACTGTAGATATCACGTGATCATGTATACTTTGTAGTTCGCTTACCTCGTGATCATGTATACTGTAAAGCTGACCTGACAGGCACCTAGTCATGTATACTGTAGAGCTGACCTGAGAGATACGTATTCATGTATACTATAAGTAGATTAGAAGGCGCCTCTGTGTGCCACCTATGTAGGGAGATCAGATAAGAAATCAGAAGCGGGGAGCCACATAGTGCCACTCCATATTAGGTCACCCAAGGTGTGAGTGGTAGCAGTCGAAAAAACAGTGAAGATAGGTATCTATTATGCGCCACTATGATCATGTTCATTTACAGTAAAGTAGCTACCTATGAAGGGTAATCAGATAAGAAAATCAGAGGCGGGGTGCCACTTAGAGCCACTCCATATTAGGTCGCCCAAGGTGTGGGGCAGCAACAATCGTAAAAATAGTGAAGATAGGTATCTATTATGTGTCGCTATGTTCATGCTCATGTTCATTTATACAGAAAAGTATGACAGTATATTTGTATAATAAACACTCAGGTGAGCGGCAGTTACCCCCCACCTCCCTCTATGGGACAGGTGTAAAAACAGGATCCTCGCAGTAGGGGTGGTCCCCCCTCACCACCCCCCCTCATACTTGATGACCTTGAGTGTACCGTAAGAGGGACCCGCCTCCCTTAGTTGTTTTTAAGTTGGATATATTTTAAGCCTCTATACTTAAAGAAGGAGAAAAAGAAATAATCCTCATGATTTATAGATTATATTATCAAAGTACATAGGGTTAAACATAGTCGTATTGTAGGTCATCTCCCCCCACATAATATTTATTAACAAGACCTCTCCTTCTCGCCCACAAGTCCGTTGTGGGGTCTTCCTCCCCCTCCTCCTCCTGGGACGAAGATGATGACTCATCATCTCCCAGAGAGTGAATGGGATGTAGTGCGCCTCCCTCAGGTGACTGACTGCTGACGTCATAGGGTTCACTCTCGCTGGTGGGGCGTTGTCCTTCCTCTCCTTGTGGTTCAATGACGTCACCACCTTCACTCTCGGTGGACATTCCTTGGGCTGAGGTGTTGGGGTGGGGGTCGGGTGGTATGTCTGGGTGACCATACCCTAGGCTAGTGTATTTATTTAGGTAAAAACGCTTATCATCAAATGCACTTAAACCCCTCTTAGTATTGAATGTGGTTGCCATCTGCCCCCCTATGTTTCTTATTTGGGAGAAGTTAAAAGTATTCACTACACCATTGCTGTGTAGGGTCTCTTTAAAGTGGTTATGTGTTAAAGATCTTTGCACAGCTCGGGGAATACCCTTAGCGGTGATGGAATTTTTATTGTCAAGCAAAAGCACACTATACATTTTGGGCTTGAGTGCCACAACTTCAAGGATGTGTTTATCTGACACCTCTGACTTTAACAGCCCTAAAACACCCTTTTTAGAAGGATCATACAAGGGGTGAGTTTCAGGAAAATTACTCGTATCCATCCACAAACTAAGGGGTTCTTTCCCCATCTCATTAAAGACATCTTCAGCTAGTAAGCTGAAAATGAAACTGTCTGTATCACTATACACCAGTTGTACCCTATCTGAATAGTGGTTCTTAAGCACCCTGTACCAAAAATGGTACAAGCTGTATTTTGCTAGCTCAAGAATCTGGAACCCAATGTAATTAGGATGAGTAATTTTAATGAATGGTCTGGAACTGACAGACAATAATTTATTGTCGCCTAAATGCACCATTCGTTTAAAGCGGGGATTCTTCACCTCTCGTAAAAAGACCCTAGCTGAAGTCACTAGTTTGGTGTCAATGGCATAACGAGCTGGATTCAGTAGCGTTTTACCAAAAACACTGTTCGTCAGTAATTTGAAGAGTGTTTTCCTATCATTACTGCTGGAGGCATTTCTATTGTTAACGTTGGTGTTAACAAATTCTGCCATAAAATCTGACTGGTGGAACTCGTAAATTGCATGTATTGTTTCCACTTCAAGTCCTATCTCAATAAATAGTTGTAAAAGGTGAAGAGATATGAAATAATGTTTTTTGGGGAGATGATCTCCAACCAGTTTGATGTTTTTTGGGGGGAGGTGTGTGATGTTATTTGTTTCCAGAAGTCCCCTACTAAATGGTGAGATATCCTCCATACTTATTCCCTTATGGTGTAAACAAAGGGGCAGATCGTCTGTTAGTCTAGCTATTTCGGGTCTTAAAAGTTTTGTGTCAATTAAGAGCCAGTACCCTTTGTTAGAAGAGAAAGGCTGTTCTGTCATTATCTTCCCCCCGCTAATGAAGGAGTTCATCTCATCAGATGATAGTCTCCTTAGTCCCCCATGAGGCAATTTCCTAGTCATACAACTCCCATAGAGGGAGTTGAAATCAAGATATAGTAAGAATGAAGACCTATCCTCCTGGGGGTTAAAAGATGGGTTGACATAGCGGTTGTTAGCTCTGACATAACTCCTAACTGCAGTTGTAAAACCCCCTCGTATGTTTTGTGATAAGAGATTGTGCAACGTCACATCTGCACTTAACTCCAACGATATTCTACTACTTTTCAGGAAGCAGTCGTAGGAGTACCCTGGGAGACTGCAATAGTGTGTCAATTCTAAAGAATATATATCATTTAGAATTGCCCTGTGGTGTGTAAAAATGTCAGCCAGTAATCCTACATCACACCTCAAATAAATGAGGAGGTAGTCTTTTAATGTCCTACACCCTGTAGCCTCCCATACTAATTTAGAATGTCTATATTCGTCCAAAGTTATACCTGATTTGTTTAGGGAGCTGTAGAACATTTCAATAGGAGGGAGTGTTGTGTCATTAAAGCAGCTGATTTTTGTGGTATATTCATAAGGGAAAAACTGCTTACCCTTTAAGAGTAGGTGGTGACTCTTTTTGGGCAAACCCTCTATCATTGAGTGAGTGAATGTTAAGGGGCTGGCTGAATCAATGTGGGTCTTTGCTAGGGATGAAAGACTACCTGTAATAAAAGCCAGTGAATCAAGAAATTTAAGCTTCCCTATTTCCACCTTAAGATATTTCGTCCCCTGTCTCATGAGGATATTGCTCTTAATATTTGAACCCATGGTAAACTCCCTCAAAATTAAGCCCATGTCATTAGACATATTATGGGCAATTAGAACTAAACTCTCCAGAGCATTCTTGTGGCGGAGGTTGCAGTAATTACATAGAGCTCCAATATAATTGAGCTTTTCCCTAAGGTGATCATGATGTTGAACCTTGAAATTGGAGGGGGTAAATACCCGCTCACAAAACTGGCAGTGAGTCTGTCTCCTAAAATGGATCATATCCTCAAGAGACATGTCTATTTCATAATGGTGGAGGGTAGATCTGATAATTTCCCATTTGGGAGCAACTCGCTGCATGAAATGAGTAACACTGTCCCCCCCAAAATAAGTAAATTTATCAACGACAGTGTGGTTCCTATCAACAATTATATAGCTGTATGCTATAGGTCTATGTATGGCTGTAACAGAACCTAGACAATCCTCAGTGCTTAGGACACACTCGAAATCAAAATAGCCCACATGGGAAGGGGCGTAACCTTTCCCAGTATTTTTAAAATGGAGTGTGTCCCCAGGCTGAGGGTAAATAATTTTCTGAGTGATGTCGCAGGAAGATGAGTGATTTGTTAGCTCAGACGAATTTTGATATTCTGAGAGACAGTTTCTACAGAAGACTGTCTTTCGTTTGTGGCTGCGAGTAAAGTTCCGTAGGAACTTATCGAACTCTTTAATCAACGCCACATGAGATTCCCCCAATAACAATAAAGGAACTATGACCGAGTACTGTCTGCTACCTCGACGACAAAGAGAGACGTGATAGACGCCATCTGTATGTTTGTGTATTGAATACAAAAAAATGGATAGTTTATTTCTATTCTCCAATTTAGAGATATCCTCCCAAGACAGAGGGAAGGATAAATTGTCGTATTTGACCATTTTCCTAATCCTAGAGTGAGACTCTACAAGTCTCCCTATACGTCTCCACTTCCACCCTTGTTGTGACGCCAGAAAAGCAGCAATGCACTGAATAATACATGTTTTATTGTTACCAGCTGGGTTTGGGTTGAAGACCTCATGCCGTCCCCTTAGAAATGGGGGGATAAGGGACATAATCCCCCAAAACTGACCTTACACTTGCATTACAGATGACGATTTTGAGGAAATCGACATTATATAATATGAAACCACTCCCCTCTGTTTCTGAAAGGAGATCTTCCAGTCGTGTAATCATATAAGCCACCCAGCTATCAATAAGATTACCCACATCCTCAAGAGTTACCAGTCTAGCGGGTGTTGTTATGAAGTGTTCTCTAAAGTCATCATCTTCCGTGAGTCGTTGTTTCAAAAGTGTTACCTTTACTTCGAGGAGGATTTTTAATGATGAAGTAAAATTGCCATGTCCCCCAAGAGAATTCATGTAATTCTCTATTTCAGATATGTAATAGTCCCTAAAGTTGCTTAGGAGTCCTATAGGGTCTGTGGCGAAGGCTGAGGGGATGGAATATTCCAGCCTAGTAAAGAGATTCCCCAGAGCCCCCACCCTATTAATTAAGTGGGGAGTGTCTATAGCATCCTCCTCATCTGGGGAATTTTCATCACTATTTAGGGCATTAAGTCTATTGATGACAGGGGGTCTAAGACCACTAGGGCCCGGCTGAGAGATGTCACCCCTATCACCATCATCACCATCATCATCATCACTCATCGCTTCCTCTCCCCCCTCCCCTCCACCTAAGGGGTTATTGTCACGCTGTGCTTTGTCATGTTCCTCCCCTACCTGCCTCTGAATCGCTCCTGGAATGGAATAATAATAAATAATAATAATAATAATAATAATAATAATAATAATAATAATAATAATAATAATAATAATAATAATAATAATAATAATAATAATAATAATAAAAGGCAACACCCACTCACTAAACCCCATGACATAAGTTCTCAAAAAAGATTCTTAAGAGAAATAAAGGTGGAGGGTTTATTCACTCACCACGGGGGCATGTTTGTAGATGTTCAGAGGTCAAGTCCTCACACACAGAGGTCCCACAATTATCACAAGGGGAAGTGTGGTGAGGTCTCAAGGATGTATTCCCACACAAAAAGCACAAGAAGCCATCCTCTCTGGAAGGGAGGGTGGGCTGGCGACGTTTACCTAATGAAGGAAATAGTGTATAATTTATATACACTCTCTCTCCCACACTCGCGGAGAAGGGGAAAACCCATCTTAATATTTTTCATTTGAAATAAATAAATAAATAAATATATAAAATACGGTCATACCTCCAGCACAGGTTCTCCTGTGTTCACCACTAGACTGTACACATACAGTTTCTCCGCAGAAGAAACATGTGTAACACCTATGAACGAAGAGATGTGATGAGCCCCATCCACAAATTCTACAAATATCACCAACTCGAGACATAACGATCACGCTTACCTAGAATAAATAAATAAATAAATAAATATATATATACATATATATATATATATATATATATATATATATATATATATATATATATATATATATATATATATATATATATATATGTATATATATATCCCCCAGCACTCAAATCACTCCACTTCTCATTCCTGCCCCTACTTATCTATATAAATATATATATATATATATATATATATATATATATATATATATATATATATATATATATATATATATATATATATAATATATTTATATTTATTTATATATATATATATATATATATATATATATATATATATATATATATATATATATATATATAACCCTTATATGAAATAGATACTAATTTACTTACATCTCGGTCTAGACGGGGAGGAGAGTGGATGGTTTGGTCACAATTCAATAATACATGATGTGGGGGAGGTGTAGCGTCCTTTTATTGACTCGGAAACGTGGGGGGCAACGTTGCCACATACAACACCTCTCAGTCCTTTTTGTAAGAGAAGGGTTAGGCCTGCTGTAGAAAACTTTTTTTTTTTTTTTCTCTCGTCTGGAGGTCATCACTAGGGGACTTCTACTTCAAAAAAACATCAGGAGGACTGGCTATGTCCTGAGGGAGACACATCCCTTGCTGGGTGAATACACTCACACACACACACACACTCTCTCACACACTCACACACACACACACACACACACACACACACACACACACTCACACACACACACACACACACACACACACACACACACACACACACACTCGCTATCACACTCTCTTTCCCACTCCCATATATATATATATATATATATATATATATATATATATATATATATATATATATATATATATATATATATATATATATATATATATATATAATATGAATATATAAGCGACCGCTCGATGTCGTGTCGATGTTTATTCCCGCCTAATGCAGACTCAAACTTTAAAAACAAAAAATTCGAGTGAAGTGTTAGTCGCTCTGAAGAAGATATTAGAGGAAACGCCTCAGTTTCTCGGTGTAAGGCGGATATTTACTGACCGAGGTAGAGAATTTTACAACAAGTCAGTTCAAAATTATTTTAATAAGAAAAATATTAAATTATATAGTGTATTTTCGGAAATGAAATCTAGCATAGTGGAGCGAGCCATCAGAACTTTAAAACATAAACTGTATCATTATATGACTCAAGCTAATTCATTAAAATACATCCACATCCTCCCTAAAGTTGTGGACGTGTACAACCACACTTTCCACAGGATGCTAAAAAATACTCCTCATGCCATTCATAAGTTGCAAAATATTGAAGATATACGAAGACAGTTTAAGGTCATGTATTTAAACAATGACTCCTCCATAACTGCCATCAGTCCCACGGTTGCACCTTGGACAGCATGTGCGATTGGCAAAGCGCAGGAATATATTTCACAAAGGCTTTTGGCACCAAAATACAGAAGAAATATTTGTAGTGTCATATATTGACAGAACACATCCAATCCCGACATATAAAATCAAATATTTAAACAACGAGTCGATCAGTGGCATGTTTTATGAGCAGGAATTGATTCCAACATCCCTCCCAGACTATTTTCCTGTAACGGTATTATAGTCTAGGAAAACATCGAAAGGACACAGAGAATATTTTGTCAAGTGGAGAGGGTACCCAGATTCTGCCAATAGCTGGATTAAAGCTCAAGACATCGTCAAATTTAACAAAAAATGACAGTTCAAGAGGACTCTCTCGTAGAGAAACATCATCAGTTGTTATTTTTATTAAACAATTTATCACCCAAGAAGCGGAATAAACTAATCAAGGCTTTAAAACGGCAGGAAATTGAATCAATTTGTGAAATTTTTGCCAATTTTCTGAAACGAAACATCCCAGTTCAACCTCAGATAATTAATGGCTTACAGAGATATCAGAATGACATACGATCTGTAGCGCGTAAGAAAACTCCTTTATACAAAAAGAAGCTCATACTTGACCTCCAGACGTGGTGGGGCGATATTAGCAGCTCTGCTACCTTGGCTGTATCGTTAATTTCCTCCCTAATAAGGGTAATTGCGTACAATAAGTAACGAGAGAATAAAATGGTGAAAGAATATTGCCTGGTACCACGATTCATAGCTGAAAAATATTTATTTAATAAAAACAAGAACTCACCATCACCTCCTAATGCGGTGGGTCTGCCCTCCCCCGGTGGTGATGGTAGTGAAAGTATGTCCTTCTCTTTAAAAAACGAATCCAACTCAAGTAATAATATTGGGGGAGCCCGTAACCTACCCACCTGCGACTCTGGTAGGGGTGATGGGGGGGTGGGGGAAGAGGACACTCCTTCCTCCCACCTGACAACAACGGGCTGTGGGCGGTGTTGCCGTAGTAGCACCTCCAGACGGGCGGGGCTGGTCACACACCCTTTAAATGACATTGGGGCCCCCGGCGACCGTCGCCCGCCGCCACCCTTAAAAAGAAAAAAAACGCGGGCCGCCCAGCGCGACCATCGCCTTTTAAAAAA
>NC_091204.1:1099145-1124145 GCF_040958095.1 Procambarus clarkii
TGTAGACTGAAATGAGACAGAGATCAGTTGTAAAGCCGAAATCAGAGTCCAGTTTTAGAACGAAATGAAACTTAGACCATTTTAAGACCGAATTGTGAGAAGAGACCAGTTTATAACGAATTTTTTCAGAGTTTTATTCCTCCCTGAGTTTTTCAGAGTTCATATGGATATAATTAATGAGCAGATAATTTTTAAAAGTTTATCAAATATTAGCTCTTGAACCCAGTTCTATATGTTTATAAGTGTAGTTTTCACTACTATTAGCTAAATTTTATCCCAAATTAAAACATATTTAAGTTATTTGTCATATTTCAGACGTAGTAAAATAAACGCAAACAATTATCGAACTCTAGCTCCTGTCCCCGCCTTATCCCCTTCTCATACCTTCGTTAATACCTGAACAATTTCCCTGAAATTTAAAACCGGTGTATTTCAGACATAGTAAAATACAACAATTTAGTTACCAAGCTCCAGCTCCCGTCCCGCACCTTAACCTCCTCTCATATCATCGTTAATACCTAATCAATTTCTTTGAAATTTAAAGCAGTCACACTTCTAACTGAGTAAGTAAAGAAAAAGCAATTACCGAGCTCCAACTCCCGTCCTCCACCTTAGTTCACCAAACTTAGTATTTCAGATCAAGATCAAAGTATTAGTATTAGTATTTTCAGATCACTTTATCAAAGTAAGCATATCTTCTCCTTCAATACCCTTTTGTTTACTCAGCTATGTAAATAATCATTCACATGGTAGTAATAATCCACACGGTCATATCACACCTTATCTCTCCCTCTCACCTTCCTCCAAGCACCTAGAACTGTCCGCTCTCTTATCTCACTCCCTCATCCCTTACCTTTCCCTCTCCCTTACCTCCCCCAACTTCCTTTTCCCCCTTATCTTCCCCTGCCTTTCCCCCTTTATCTCCCCTCACCCCCTACTTTCCCTTCATCTCGCCCATTCCCCAACTTATCCAAACATTCAATAATCTTACTGTATTCATATGTTCTCTCCATGTTCTTAAAATATCCTCCCAAATGTCCATTCCATATTTTTTCACCTGTCTCTCCATATTCTCCATATTCTACCAATGCTCACAGCATGTTCTCTGTGTACTTTTTCTCCATGTTCTTCACATTCTTTTCCAAGTTCTCTGTGTTCTTTGTCATGTTCTCAATGTTCTCAGAATGTTCTTCACGACACTGTTCGTAAACAAATCTTCACTTTATTAAGTAACAAATTTACCAAGACATTCTTTTCTTGTCGGTTTTAGCTAAAGTTATTCGTCAATCAACTAAAAATAGTCATGTTCATCATGTTTTCCTGTTATTTCCTAACTAAAATAACATTTCTCTCAACTGAAAATAGAAACATGCATCATATTTTCTTGTCGTTTCTTAACTAAAATGACCTTTCTCTTAGTTAAAAATAGTCAAAGGAAACTTTCCAACAATGTTCATAACTAACTTTAACCATCGTAGCCTGGGGCCTCGTAGCCTGGTGGATAGCGCGCAGGACTCGTAATTCTGTGGCGCGGGCTCGATTCCCGCACGAGGCAGAAACAAATGGGCAAAGTTTCTTTCACCCTGAATGCCCCTGTTACCTAGCAGTAAATAGGTACCTGGGAGTTAGTCAGCTGTCACGGGCTGCTTCCTGGGGGTGGAGGCCTGGTCGAGAACCGGGCCGCGGGGACACTAAAAGCCCCGAAATCATCTCAAGATAACCTCAAGATCGTCATTCAACTGAAAATAGCCACATTCATCATCTTTTCTTGTCGTTTTGTAACTAAAATATTCGCCAATCAACTAAATAATAGTCACTTTCATCATCTTTTCATTATTTCTTAACTAAAATAACACTTCTCTCAAATGAAAATATATTCATATATATTCATCATATTTTTTGTATTTCTTAACTAAAATAACACTTCTCTCAACTAAAAATAGTTTTGCTTAACTTCTTTGAACGCTTTCTTAACAGCCATTATGCTTCATCAAGTAAGAAAAAATAGCCAAAGATATCTTTTATCACTGTTCTTAACTAAAATGATTCTTCCCCTTAACTAAAAAATTGTCATATGTAAGTTCTTTAAACATTTTTGTAACTAACAATATATTTCTTGGAATAAGAAAAATAGTCAGACACCCTTCGAGACACCAAAGTTACTCTTCAGGACACTCAAGGATATCAATAAAACATTCAGACATCAATAACACACTCAAAGACGTCAATAACACACTCAAAGACGTCAATAGCACACTAAAAGACGTCAATAATGCATTCAAAGACATCAGTAACGCACTCAAAGACGTCTAAATACTACTCATGTCCTCAAAAGTTACTCTCAGAGTCATCAAGTTATTCTCAAAGCCTCAAAAGTTAATCTCAGTCATCAAAATTATTCTCTAAGTCACCTTCGTTCATCAGAGAAGCTTTCTAAGGCACCTTCTTTCATCAAAGTTATTGTCTAAGACATAAAAAATTATTCCCAAAGACATCAAAAGCCATAGAAGATATTCTCAGACACATCAAATATAATCTGACATTAATGTTATCCTCCAAGTCATCAAAGATACTCTCTTAAGCATCAAGAATACTCTTCAGGCATTAAATAACACTCTTAGATGTAGCAAACGTTGTTCTTCATTCAGTAAATAAGTAGTCAAGGGTACCATTTCACGACATATGAAAATTAAAACATCAACTTTAAGTAATATATCAAACTAAACATGTACAACTTCAAGTACTAATAAACTTATTCGGTATGTATAAATAAGTAAAATAGACATCTTTTATGCAGCAACAGCTTGCACCAAGACAGTTTCACTAAGACATTTACAGTTAAACACGTTAATAGCATTTAATATGTCACAAAACACCACTCTTTTTATGTAACAATTTCAACTTTTCACATCAAACTTACACTTCTGTTAATAATTATTCTGTTAAAATAAATTTTCATAACCACTTTACCTTAAAACTGTTCTCTGAACATCATTGCATAACTCTACCTTATCTAACTTACCTGTACTAGCCTATCCTAATGTAACTTATCTTCCCATCCCAACTTGCCCATACGTACCAAACCTTACTTGCCTGAGCTAACCTATCCTAATGTAACTTACCTAACCTAATATAACCTAACCCTACCTAACTTACTTAACCTAAACTTACCTAGTCTAACTTACCTATTCCTCCCTATCTGAGATAACTTACACTGAAATAATCTTGATCTGAAATACTAAGTTTGATGGACTAAGGTGGAGGACGGGAGTTGGAGCTCGGCAGTTTTGTTTTCTGTACTTACTCAGTTAAAAGTATGACTGCTTTAAGTTTCAAAGAAATTGATTAGGTATTAACGAAGATACGAAAGGGGGTTAAGGTGGGGGACGGGAGCTGGGGCAAGGTAACTAAATTCTTGTATTTTACTATGTCTGAAATACAGCGGTTTTAAATTTCAAGGAAATTATTCAGGTACTAAAGAAGATACGAGAAGGAGTTATGGCGGTGATAGGAGCTAGAGTTCGGTAATTGTTTTGGTTTATTGTACTACGTCTGAAATATAATCGTTTTAAGTTGGCTAAAATTTGGCTAATAGTAGCAAAACTACACTTATAAACATCTAGAACTGGGTCCAACAGCTAATATCTGATGAACTTTTAAAAAATATCTGCTCATTAATTATATCCATATGAATTCTTTAAGAACTCAGGGAGAATTAAAACTCTGAAAAAATATGTTCACAAACTGGTCTCTGTCACATTTCGGTCTATAACTGGACTATGACAATATTTGAATTTCCTCCATGAGAACTCTTTAAGATTGCATGTGTAAGTAAAACTCGGAAATAATTTGGTCTTAAAATGGTCTCTGACTAATTTTGGTCTTCAACTGGACTCTAAATAATTTCGGTCTTTAACTGATCTCTGTCTAATTTTGGTCTTTAACTGGACCCTGAATAATTTTTGGGCTGAAACTGGTCTCTGAATAATTTTAGTCTCAAACTGGATTCTGTTCATTTTCGGTTTTAAAGTAGCCTCTAAAATTATTTCGGTCGTATATGGACTCTTATTTTTTGGTGTTCAAATGTCAAATTTTGTCAAAACTCTGTCAAATTTTGGTCGTCAACTGGTCTTTGAACAATTTCAGGTTTTAATTGGAGTCTGAATAATTTTTGGTCTTAAAATAGTCTCTGATGAATTTTAGTCTCAAACTGGACTCTGACTAATTTTCGGTCTTATGTGGTCTTTGAACAATTTCGGTCTTTTACTGGTCTGTGAAGAAATTTAGTCTTTAACTAGACTCTGAAGAAATTTGGTCTTCAACTGGTCTCTGGCACATTTTGGTCTTAAATGGCTGAAACAGCAGTAAATAGATATAAAAACTAAAATTCACTAAGATATCTCTTTTTCTTAACAAAATTTCTGAGAACATATTCTTTGAAAATGGTCTTCTGAAATATTTTCGGTCTTAAACTCTTAAATAAACTTTTATGATTAAATAAACTCTGAAATAATTTTGATCTTAAAAGGATATGAGAGAATAATACTCTGAAAAAATCTGGCTCAAACGGATGTGACACAGCGGTGCCATTCCAAAATTTACCTGGAACCCTCCGCAGCTTAGAGGTTGTTCAATAAACCCTTGAACTATATGTTTAACACATCTCTAACCCTGTCCATGGAGGACAGAAGAAAATGTATATGTGCTGGTTAGCATTGTAAATGTGTGGCCACGTTTGTGGTAGAAAAAAAAAGCTTAGAGCTGATTGACCAAATTTACGTGGAATCCCCGCCACCGCCCACCCCCACAGCATAGCGGTGAATGGTAAAAAAAATCTCAATCACCGCTAAGCCACCATCCCTACGACTCCTAGACACGGGTCATGTTGGTCAAACATATAAAAGTGAACTGTTGGACCCTCATAAAACAATTCTTGCTTTACATTACCGAATTAGTCAACATTGCATTCCAAAAATATGGACACGTAACTGAAGAACCTAGCCTAATCTGTCCAAGTAAACCAAGCCCTAATGTATGCTACCTTAGGCCTAATATAGCACGTGAATGTGCTCTATTAGGCCTAGGAATGTTCACGATTGGGTTTTCCGGGTACTATACATTATTAATTGTGCATAACGGGAACGTTTGGGGTCCAACTTTACATTTGTGTACGTCCGACTATATAGTTGTTGTGTTAATTTATGCAGGATATATACCAGGCGGTGTTTACCTGTAAACCCACCAGGTAGTGTTTACCTGTAAACCCACCAGGCGGTGTTTACCTGTAAACCCACTAGGTAGTGTTTACCTGTAAACCCACCAGGCGGTGTTTACATGTAAACCCACCAGGTAGTGTTTACCTGTAAACCCACCAGGTAGTGTTTACTTGTAAACCCACCAGGTAGTGTTTACCTGTAAACCCACCAGGTAGTGTTTACCTGCAAACCCACCAGGCAGTGTTTACCTGTAAACCCACCAGGTAGTGTTTACCTGTAAACCCACCAGGCAGTGTTTACCTGTAAACCCACCAGGTAGTGTTTACCTGTAAACCCACCAGGTAGTGTTTACTTGTAAACCCACCAGATAGCGTTTGCTTGTAAACCCACCAGGTAGTGTTTGCTTGTAAACCCACCAGGTAGTGTTTACCTGCAAACCCACCAGGTAGTGTTTACTTGTAAACCCACCAGGCAGTGTTTACCTGTAAACCCACCAGGCAGTGTTTACCTGTAAACCCACCAGATAGCGTTTGCTTGTAAACCCACCAGGTAGTGTTTACCTATAAACCCACCAGGTAGTGTTTACCTGTAAACCCACCAGGCAGTGTTTACCTGTAAACCCACCAGGTAGTGTTTACCAATAAACTCTCCAGGCTGTGTTTACCAGTAAACCCACCAGGCTGTGTTTACCAGTAAACCCACCAGGTAGTGTTTACCAATAAACCCTCCAGTCTGTGTTTACCAGTAAACCCACCAGGCTGTGTTTACCAGTAAACCCACCAGGCTGTGTTTACCAGTAAACCCACCAGGTAGTGTTTACCAGTAAACCCACCAGGCAGTGTTTACCAGTAAACCCACCAGGCAGTGTGTACCAGTAAACCAACAAGGCAGTAAACCCACCAGGCAGTGTTTACTTGTAAACCCACCAGATAGCGTTTGCTTGTAACCCCACCAGTTAGTGTTTACCTGTAAACCCACCAGGTAGTGTTTACCTGTAAACCCACCAGGCTTTGTTTACCAGTAAACCCACAAACTCTGTTTACCAGTAAACACACCAGAGTTTACCAGTAAACCCACAAACTCTGTTTACCAGTAAACCCACCAGGCAGTGTTTACCAGTAAACCCACCAGGTAGTGTTTACCAGTAAACCCACAAGGCTGTATTTACCAGTAAACCCACCAGGCAGTGTTTACCTGTAAACCCACCATACAGTGTTTACCAGTAAACCAACCAGGCAGTGTTTATCTGTAAAAACACAAACACTGTTTACCAGTAAACCCACCAGGCTGTGTTTACCGGTAAACCCACCAGACGGTGTTTACCAGTAAACCCACCAGGCTGTGTTTACCAGTAAACCCACCAGGCTGTGTTTAAGACTAAACCCACCAGACAGTGTTTACCAGTAAACCCACCAGGTAGTGTTTACCAGTAAACCCACCAGGCTGTGTTTACCAGTAAACCCACCAGACAGTGTTTACCAGTAAACCCACCAGGCAGTGTTTACCAGTAAACCCACCAGGCAGTGTTTACCAGTAAACCCACCAGGTAGTGTTTACCAGTAAACCCACAAACTCTGTTTACCAGTAAACCCACCAGGCAGTGTTTACCTGTAAACCCACCATACAGTGTTTACCAGTAAACCTACCAGGCAGTGTTTACCTGTAAACCCACCATACAGTGTTTACCAGTAAACCCACCAGGCAGTGTTTACCTGTAAACCCACAAACTCTGTTTACCAGTAAACACACCAGACAGTGTTTACCTGTAAACCCACCAGGCTGTGTTTACGAGTAAACCCACCAGGCAGTGTTTATCAGTAAACCCACCAGACAGTGTTTACCAGTAAACCCACCAGGCAGCGTTTACCAGTAAACCCACCATACAGTGTTTACCAGTAAACCCACCATACAGTGTTTACCAGTAAACCCACCATACAGTGTTTACCAGTAAACCCACCAGGCAGTTGTGGTGTTTGTGTGTTACTGAGGAAGTCTTGGTTGTAGGGTTGATGTAAAGTCATGACTTGGTTACTGACTTTAATACTTAATATGATTACATGACTAGTAGCTACCAAGCTTGGCGGGCGTCCTGTACGCTCTCTTGTTTACCTCCAATCTCTCCCTGGCGTCCCAGCCGCCGCACATAGAAAACGGATGGTACCATTTTCTGTGAACATGACATCCCTCCTTTTTTTTTTTCTTTAAAAAGAATGAATACAGGATGTCTACCATGTTTGTAGCACAAAGCAAAGTTATTGACACAAAGTAAGTTATTACCATATCAAGAGATACTGCATACATTTAACATTAATTAAGCACACAAAGAATTTAAACAACTTAATCTTTTCCACAAAGGATTTCAATGTTAAAAATACATATGCAATGTTAAACAAACATGAAAGAAACTGTAATACAAAGTTACAAAATATTGAATGAGATATCTGCATTATTCAAACAATATTAAATTTAGTTTAGCATAATAAGTAAATACTTTTCATTACATAGGAACACAATTAATCATCAAATCGTGTAGGGCGTTTAACATGACGTTTAGGACGAGAGTCCTTAAATGCAATAACATCCCTTGATGAATTGTTTGTCGGGTTATAACTATTTTTTTCTTTTTCTTTTGCACGACTTTGCACTTCATCATTTTCTACACTAGTTGGAATCACTTTGAAATAAGCCATATTACGTGTTATACTATGATCTCTATTACTAGCTGTTACCATAGTTCCTTTTACACTAATCACTTTATATGGTTTTGTATCATACGGCATATCTAACTTTCCCTCTTTTTTCTTTTTAACGAGAACAGTGTCACCAACCTTTATGAACTGTTCCTTTGCACGTTGATCATGAGCAATTTTCATTTTGCCCTTGGCTAGTGCATCCTTCTGAGCGAGACGTTTATCCGTTACCTCGGCTAGCATGACGGGTAGTGCGATTCTCATAGGACGTCCAAATAAAAGTTCGCCAGGCGACTTGCCCAGTGTTCCATGTGGTGTTGCACGGTAGTTCCTGAGAAAAGCATACATAGCTTGTTTCCAGGATCGTCCTTCGGCATGAGCACAGCGTACCGCTTTCATGAGAGGTTGCATGAATCTCTCAACTTCTCCCTTTGCTTGAGGATGTAGTGGCATCACACGGCGGTGTTTGAATCCAATATGCTCAGCAAAGTTGACAAAGTCTTGTCCATTGAATGGCGGTCCATTGTCCGTCTTGACAACTTCAGGAATGCCAAAGTTTGAAAAGATCTTGTCAAGTTTCGGGATGACGGCCTTTGCAGATGTGGAATTGATGATTTCTACTTCTGGATAACGTGAGTGATCATCAATGACTACCATCAAGTACTCTCCAGTTGGTAGTGGTCCGCAGAAGTCCATTGATACTTCCGTCCATGGTGCAGCAGGTAGTGGTGAAGGTTGTAGAGGTGTTGGTCTTGAAGTATCCACTGCAGCTTGGCAAGGGACACAGGCATCATGCATATCCTTTGCTTGACGATCAATGCCAGGAAACCACACCTTTTCTCGTAGCAGCTGTTTGGTCCTAACAAGACCTTGGTGTCCTTGATGTGCAAGCTTCAGAGCACGTTGCTGGAGAACAGCTGGAATAACGATACGAGTACCTCGCAGCACAGTGTCGCGTTGTTGCGTAACACTTAATTCTGTCTGGATGCGTTCAAGTGCTTTGAATGCATCTTGGTCAACTCCTGAGGGTGGGATGCGTGGAAACTTTTTCTTAGTCAATGCATCCACTGTTGCTTGCAGAGTTGGGTCCTCTAGAGTTGCAGTACGGATTTCATCAAGAGTAAGAGCCTTAGGGACTGCATCACAGGTTACAGAGTGTACATATTCCTCGGCAACTTGCTGATGCTTGGTGATGGTGAAACTGTTGGCAGGATGTCGACTGATGTAATCAGCGGGATTGCCTGCACCCGGCTTGTATTTCACCGTAAAGTTGTATGGTTGCAGACGAAGAGCCCATCTCTCAATGCGAGCTGGTGGTTTGGACTTTGGATTATTGAAGATGGTCTCCAACGGTTTGTGGTCAGTGACCATCGTGGTGAAGGGCGCACCAAGCAGATACACATTGAAGTGTTCACAGCCCCATACAAGAGCAAGAGCTTCCTTCTCTGTCTGACTGTATCGTTGCTCAACATGTGTGAGAGAACGGCTGGCGTAGGCAATTACTACTCTGGAATCTGGTTGACCAGGTTTGTGTTGGGCTAAAACAGCACCTAATCCAACAGGACTAGCATCCACTGTTAACTCAGTGTCCATTGATGGATCAAAGTATGCAGCAGTCGCATTCTCTACTAGTGCATCTTTCACAGCATCAAATGCATTTTGCTCGATATCGCTCCAGTACCATGATGCATTTTTCTTCAGGAGCTCACGTAGAGGCTTTGTAATGGTAGCAAAATCTGGAATGAAGCGAGAACAGTAGTTTGCCATTCCCAGAAAACTATGTACTTCAGTGGACGTTGAAGGAGGTGCAGCATTCTTGATATCTGCAACTTTCTTAGGATCTGGAGACAGACCTTTGTCACTAAGTACATGTCCAAAGAATTCAATTTTATGTTGATTGAACTCGCACTTTGCTCGGCTTAGCGTCAAATTCTTTTCTCGTAAGCGTTGCAATGTTGCACGAAGAGCTTTGTCGTGTTCAGCTTGGGTACGGCCATAAACAATGATGTCATCAGACATGTTGTCAGCATTAGGTATGTCTTGCAATACCTGGCTGATGATGTGCTGGAATACCTCGGCAGCACTGTTAATACCAAAACTCAGGCGCTTGTACCTATACAGACCTCGATGTGTCGTAAACGTTGTGATGAAGCGACTCTCATCATCAAGTTCAAGCTGATGATAGCCCTTGTTTAAATCTAACTTGCTGAATATAGTTGCACCATTCAAGCGGTAGATCATATCATCTACAGTCGGTGTAGGATGGTGTTCACGCATTATTGCCTTGTTGGGAACACGCATGTCCACACAAATGCGTATCTCATCTGGATTCTTCGGCTTTGGTGGAGTGACAATTGGGCTTACCCATGGTGTTGGGCCTGTTACTGGTTCAATGATATCTAGTTCTATCAGCCTATCCAGTTCGGCATCGACTTTCTTGCGAGTATGGAATGGTTGTCGGCGATGTGGTTGGGCAACTGGAATTACATCTGGGTTGATATGCAGATGTATTTTGCTATCAGTATAACAACCTATGGATTTAAATCGATCAGAAAATTCAGCAACAATAGCATCAACATTGTTTGCAGATTCCACTGCTACAGCATTAGAAAGCTGAAGTAGCCCCAATTTGGTTGAAGTCTTGTAACTGAGTAAAGACTCCTTTGCATTCCTAACAACATGGAATGTAGTAATGAGCATTGCATTCTTTGACTTAATCTCTGCAGTGAAAGTTCCAATCACTGGCACGGCTACCTTTGAAGCACAGGCAGTGGCTTTGCCATTATAGTTCTCAAGCTTTGGGAACTGTTTTTTAAATTTTTCATAGTGGCACTCAGCAATGGTGTCAATGTTTGATCCAGTGTCAATGAGAACCTTGAGACAAATACCAGCAATGTATACACATGTCTCTGGGTTGTTTGGAAGATCATTCCATTCTGTGATTGCTTGTACTCCATAAGTATAATCACATTCACTGTCATCTGAGACTGGTTGTAATGAAATGTTGTCTTGCACATTATTAACATTCTGGATATGAGGTGCAATATTGTGTTTACCACCTCGACCCCTATGACCTGATCCTCGTACAGTGCTTTTATTCACTGACTGTGGTTTCTTTAGTGCGGAACGACACATAGCACCAAAATGACCTAGTTTTCCACACTCATAGCACTTCTTACCTTGAGCAGGACAAACATTATCTTGGTGTGGGTAGTCTCCTCCACAATTGTAACATTTATTGTTGACACCCTCTGATGTGGGTCGTTGTGACTGCTTGAGCCTTGTTCCTTGACCCCAGTTGTGACGTGGTTCTCGGCTAAATTTACTGTTAGGTTTGCCATGATATCTTCTTTGATCACGGTGTCCTCCCTGAACTTTACATACCTCATCACTGTTAGTAACAGTGGCAGAACCGTTATTGGCACTGCACTCCATGACACGAGCATCACGTGCAGCATCTTCCATTCGACGAGCAATATCCAGTATCTTGGTAAGAGAACTGTCATCATCAACAAGTTCTAGAGCTCTTCGACGAAGACGTGTAGATGTGCATGATTCAATTATTTGCTGTTTGATTTCTTTGTCAACATCAGCAAACTCACAATGGGCTGCTAAACCCTGCAGACGTGTGTGGTATTGATCCACAGTTTCATTAGAGAGTTGTTTTGCTCTCCTGAAATGCATAATTTCCATAGCAGTATTTTGCCTTGGTTTGAAATGCTCTGTTAGTTTGGCTTTGGCAGTGTCATAATCTTTGGCACCACCGGTGTCTTTCAGTGTGTCAAAGATGTCACAAACTCTATCACCTGCATAATGAAGTAGAAAGGCACGCTTTCTTTCAGCACTTTTGATGTCAGAAACTATCAACAAATTTTCAAACCTTTTAAGCCATTTGACCCACCTCTGTGACAGGTTTGTCTGGTCACAGTCAGGATCAAATGCAGGAAACTGAGGTATATTTGCCTTTTTTTACTGAATAAATGTAAACTTATCACTTAAATGTTCCTCAGAATATTAAACACTTACTGCACTGTATATGTTAGTCAAGAATTCACTGTAATTACTTTAATTTTGCAAAGCACACAAGCATTTTAATGCAAAAGTTCACAACAGTGCACACTATAGCAGCAACTGACTTCTTACCTAGCCCTTGTGTACATGTGTTGTTCCTACTCACAGCAGTTGGTACAGCAGTTGGTACAGCAGCAGTTGGTACAGCAGCAGTTGGTACAGCAGTTGGTACAGCAGTCAGTTCAGTGTGATGAATTTTGTAGCACGAAGCGTCGTTTCGTAACCAAAACATCAGGTTTTGTACACATCAATGCGTCGTTTCGTACACAACGTCGGCAGATTCCTCAGTACTGTTTCTTCAGCACAGCTTGGGTAGCACACAGCTTGGGTAGCACACAGCTTGGGTAGCACACAGCATCGGTTAGCACACAGCATCGTGTATGGCGCTCACAGCTTCTCTTCCTCCTCCAGGCAGCATGCTTCTCCCTTGTGTTTGAAACTGAACAAATACCTGCGTTCACAGTTCATCCTCATCGCCAATGTGGTGTTTGTGTGTTACTGAGGAAGTCTTGGTTGTAGGGTTGATGTAAAGTCATGACTTGGTTACTGACTTTAATACTTAATATGATTACATGACTAGTAGCTACCAAGCTTGGCGGGCGTCCTGTACGCTCTCTTGTTTACCTCCAATCTCTCCCTGGCGTCCCAGCCGCCGCACATAGAAAACGGATGGTACCATTTTCTGTGAACATGACAGCAGTGTTTACCTGTAAACCAACCAGGCAGTATTTACCTGTAAACCCACCATACAGTGTTTACCAGTAAACCCACCAGGCAGTGTTTACCTGTAAACCCACCATACAGTGTTTACCAGTAAACCCACCAGGCAGTGTTTACCTGTAAACCCACAAACTCTGTTTACCAGTAAACCCACCAGGCTGTGTTTACCAGTAAACCCACCAGACAGTGTTTACCAGTAAACCCACCAGACAGTGTTTACCAGTAAACCCACCAGGCTGTGTTTACCAGTAAACCCACCAGGCTGTGTTTACGAGTAAACCCACCAGACAGTGTTTATCAGTAAACCCACCAGGTAGTGTTTACCAGTAAACCCACCAGGCTGTGTTTACCAGTAAACCCACCAGACAGTGTTTACCAGTAAACCCACCAGGCAGTGTTTACCAGTAAACCCACCAGGCAGTGTTTACCAGTAAACCCACCAGGTAGTGTTTACCAGTAAACCCACAAGGCTGTATTTACCAGTAAACCCACCAGGCAGTGTTTACATGTAAACCCACCATACAGTGTTTACCAGTAAACCAACCAGGCAGTGTTTACCTGTAAACCCACAAACTGTTTACCAGTAAACCCACCAGGCTGTGTTTACCGGTAAACCCACCAGACGGTGTTTACCAGTAAACCCACCAGGCTGTGTTTACCAGTAAACCCACTAGGCTGTGTTTACGAGTAAACCCACCAGACAGTGTTTACCAGTAAACCCACCAGGTAGTGTTTACCAGTAAACCCACCAGGCTGTGTTTACCAGTAAACCCACCAGACAGTGTTTACCAGTAAACCCACCAAGCAGTGTTTACCAGTAAACCCACCAGGCAGTGTTTACCAGTAAACCCACCAGGTAGTGTTTACCAGTAAACCCACCAGGTAGTGTTTACCAGTAAACCCACCAGGTAGTGTTTACCAGTAAACCCACCAGGTAGTGTTTACCAGTAAACCCACCAGGCAGTGTTTACCAGTAAACCCACCAGGTAGTGTTTACCAGTAAACCCACCAGGCTGTGTTTACGAGTAAACCCACCAGGCAGTGTTTACCAGTAAACCAACCAGGCAGTGTTTACCAGTAAACCCACCAGGCAGTGTTTACCAGTAAACCCACCAGGCAGTGTTTACCTGTAAACCCACCAGGCTGTCTTTACCAGTAAACCAACCAGGCAGTTTTTACCAGTAAACCCACCAGGTAGTGTTTACCAGTAAACCAACCAGGCAGTGTTTACAAGTAAACCCACCAGGCTGTGTTTACGAGTAAACCCACCAGACAGTGTTTACCTGTAAACCCACCAGGCTGTGTTTACCAGTAAACCCACCAGGCAGTGTTTACCAGTAAACCCACCAAGCAGTGTTTACCAGTAAACCCACTGGGCAGTGTTTACCAGTAAACCCACCAGGCAGTGTTTACCTGTAAACCCACCAGGCTGTGTTTACCAGTAAACCCACCAGGCTGTGTTTACCAGTAAACCCACCAGGCAGTGTTTACCTGTAAACCCACCAGGCAGTCCCTCACTATCGCATTGCCTGGGAGAGGAATGGAATTCTGTTGGTTAAATACCCCAGAATTCCTACCTCTCTATGGCTTTGAAGTATGGTGCAGTGGATACAGTGTGTACCTGCCACTCTGTGGGCCAGGGTTCGAGTCTCCTGGTGGGTTTAGTGTTAAAAAGTTATAAACTTCAGCTTGCGGTTATTAGGCAAGAGTGTGTATATATATATACAGAACAGAAGTAGAGGGTAAATACGAATTATATTAGGCTTCAGTGCTATATATATATATATATATATATATATATATATATATATATATATATATGAACAAGCCTGAATGGTCCCCAGGACTATATGCGAATGAAAACTCACACCCCAGAAGTGACTCGAACCCATACTCCCAGGAGCAACGCAACTGGTAACTACAGGGCGCCTTAATCCACTTGACCATCACGGCCGTCAATAGGAAGTGATAGCCGAGGCTATTTGAGCCACTTCCCCGACGGCAACTCGGATGGTAATCTTGGGCATAGCATTTCACCAAATCACCTCATTCTTTGGGGCACACGTGAGGAACACAAATGCGAACAAGCCTGAATGGTCCCCAGGACTATATGCGAATGAAAACTCACACCCCAGAAGTGACTCGAACCCATACTCCCAGGAGCAACGCAACTGGTAACTACAGGGCGCCTTAATCCACTTGACCATCACGGCCGTCTTTTCATTCGCATATAGTCCTGGGGACTATATGCGAATGTATATATATATATATATATGTATATATATATATATATATATATATATATATATATATATATATATATATATATATATATATATATATATATATATATATGTGTGTGTGTGTGTGTGTGTATATCAAGAAAATAAACACGTGATTAAAAATGTGACAGTCTCAGACCACGGAGGAAAATTGAAACAGGAATTTCCTTAGGTACTTTCGTATATTAATACATCTTCAGAAGGAGTGATTTTACAGATCGAGTACTGGACATAAATAGGCAGGAGAGAATGGTGGAGTGAGGTGAGGTACAATACGTGTATACTGCAGAAGGCCTACTGGCCCATCTGATGCAGCAACCACACACAGGCCCACGTCCCCCCTCCCCCTTCATCCCATACCCTCCCTATCCTTCCTCCCCTCTCACCCCGTATCCTCCATGTCCCCCCTACCTCCTTAACCCACACCCTACCTGTCCCCCCTTCCCTTAAACCCCCACCCCCCACCCCAAAATCCTCTGAGACCCTGCAAACCACCTCACAGATCCTCTCACCCACGGAACAGCTTCCCACACCAACAGAATGCTCGCCAAGAAAGGGACATGAAAATGAACAGAAGAAAGTGAGCTTCAAGGCGATGTACACTAACATAGATGGGATTTCAAATAAAACAAGTGAACTTGGAGAATGGGCACTAGAAGAAAACCCAGACATAATAGCACTCACAGAAACAAAGTTAACGAAAATCATAACAAACGCAGTGTTTCCACAGGGCTACTATATAGTGAGGAAAGAGAGAGAAGGGAGAGGAGGAGGTGGTGTAGCTCTGCTACTAAGAGAAGGTTGGAGTTTCGAAGAGATGGTAATTCAGAACTGTGAAGGTTTCAGTGACTACATATCAGGCACCATAGCAACTGGAGGACAGAAAATTATAATAGTAGTCATATATAACCCCCCCACCGAATGACAGAAGACCCAGACAGGAATATGATAGAAACAACTTGGCCACCATCAATATAATAGAGAGAGCAGCTTCTGTGGCTAGCAGGAACGGATCCAGACGTATCATGGGAGACTTCAACCATGGGAAGATAGATCGGGGGAACAGAGACCCACATGGAGGCCCAGACACATGGAGAGCTAAGCTGCTGGATGTGGCAACATGAAACTTTCTAAGTCAACACATCAAGGGACCGACAAGAATGAGAGGAGGGGATGAACCAGCCTTGCTTGATCTGATATTTACCCTAAATGAGTCGGATATAAGGGAAGTTAAGTTGGAAGCCCCCTTGGGAATGAGTGATCATAGTGTATTGAGCTTTGAGTACCTGGTTGAGCTGGGAATTATCACCCCCAAAAAAGAACTGGGAACCAAAGGGCTGGCGTACCGAAAGGGAAACTATGAGGAAATGAATAAATTCCTATGGGATATACATTGGGACACAGAACTTGGAACCAAGTCCGTACAAGACATGATGGACTATGTCACCCAAAAATGTCAGGAGGCTGTAAGCAGGTTTGTCCCAGCCCGACAGGAAAAAACAGAGAAGCAAAGGAAGAATCTGTGGTTTAATAAGGAATGTATGAAAGCAAAGGAGCTGAACAAAAGGGCATGGAGGAACTTCCGTAATAACAGAACACCAGAAAGTAGAGAGAGATACCAGAGAACCAGGAATGAGTATGTCAGTGTGAGAAGAGCAGCTGAGAAAAGGTATGAAAATGATATAGCTAATAAAGCCAAGACCGAACCAAAGCTACTACACAGTTACATCAGGAGGAAGACAACAGTGAAGAAACAGGTGATGAAACTTAGGGTGGGCGAGGACAGGTACACAGAGAATGACAAAGATGTGTGTGAAGAACTCAACAAAAGGTTCCAGGAGGTCTTTACAATAGAACAGGGAGATGTCGTGGCGCTAGAAGAGGTGGCAGCAAACCAGGTGACCTTGGATAGGTTCGAAATTACAAGAGATGAGGTCAAGAAGCACCTATTGGAGCTGGATGTGAGAAAAGCTGTTGGGCCGGATGGAATCTCACCATGGGTATTGAAAGAGTGTGCAGGAGCACTTTGCCTACCACTCTCCATAGTGTATAGTAGGTCACTGGAAACGGGGGACCTACCAGAAATATGGAAGACTGCTAATGTAGTACCAATATACAAAAAGGGTGACAGACAAGAGGCACTGAACTACAGGCCAGTGTCCTTAACTTGTATACCATGCAAGGTGATGGAGAAGATTGTGAGAAAAAACCTAGTAACACATCTGGAGAGAAGAGACTTCGTGACAACCCATCAACATGGGTTCAGGGAGGGTAAATCTTGCCTTACAGGATTGATAGAATTCTACGATCAGGTGACAAAGATTAAACAAAAAAGAGAAGGGCGGGCGGACGGCATTTTTTTGGACTGTCGGAAAGCCTTTGACACATTACCCCATAAAAGGTTGATGCATAAGCTGGAGAAACATGGCAGGAGTAACTGGTAGGGCGCTCCAGTGGATAAGGGAGTACCTAAACAATAGGAAGCAGAGAGTTACAGTGAGGGGTGAGACCTCAGACTGGCGTGAAGTCACCAGTGGAGTCCCACAGGGCTCTGTACTTGGGCCTATACTGTTTCTGATATCCGTAAATGATCTCCCAGAGGGTATAGACTCATTCCTCTCAATGTTTGCTGACGACGCCAAAATTATGAGAAGGATTAAGACAGAGGAGGACAGCTTGAGGCTTCAAGAAGACCTGAATCTGATAGATTCAGGCTTCAAGAAGACTGATAGAAACTCCTTCGTCAATCTCCTTTGATTTGCGTTTGATTATCTTAGATAGAGTTTAATTATTGTTCCTAGTAATAGAGAAGAATAAATTATCATATAAATTCGCATTTACCTCCTTTCATTAGTAAATTTGAACCGGTAACTTTATGTTTCATCTGGTTATGTCGGTTGCTGAGCTTATTACGTGTTTAGGAATTTATATTAAACTTTTGACTTAAGGTAAAATGTAGGTTGCTAAGTTACATTTGGTACACCTGAGGATCGTCGTGATCCCAGCGGGTGACCACACACATCTGACCATGACTCTTCTTTATTAATAAAATCGTTTGTTGTTGTTGTTTTATGTTTAGCTACTCAGAACGAAATGTCCATGTTTCATGGGCTATAGAGAGCCTGTAATAATTTAATCCTCAACCCAGTAATTTATACACCTCAGGTGAGGTGTATAAATTATACGTGTTAGGAATTTATATTAATAGTTTGAATAAATAAAAATAACCAATTTTAATTATCATCCTCAGGAAACTGTAATAACCGCTCGTAGTGATCTCAGTTAATAGCCAACTGTAAAGAATAAGAGCAATAAGTGAAAGTAATAACCAGAAGTAATATACTTCTGCAAACATTGACAATAACTCGCCTTTATAATCTCCAGTATTAACTCAACATATTAATCTGACGCAAAACCGTGAAAATATAAAATCAAAGTTATTTCTACATGTACTATCTTACAGAAATAAAAATTCACAAAAAAACAGGTTGTAACACCCTGTATAACAACTTCCTCATAACTCCTCGCCCCAATAACCTGCCTTAATATCCTCCCGTAATAACTTTTTTAATTAACCTTTTCCTAATATCCAGGTGTAATTACCAGCCACAACAACCAACCTGTGTATATGATCATAGAAGGAGGAATAAGAGGAAGAGAGAGATGAAGAAAAGGAAGACGGGAAAGAACAGGAGGAGGAGGAGGAGGAGGAGGAGGAACAAGAGGAAGAAGGGAGGAGGGGATATTGTAAGGGAGGACACAACTAGGATTAGAAGAGTTGGTCAGCTTACTCATCAGTAATGGTTGTCATATATGTCCTTCCATATATACCCCGTGTGTGTGTGTGTGTGTTTAACAACCAGTTGTTAATACTTCCCTAGTAACCTTTTATAATAATCCACCTTACTAATCAGCATCAATATCGATATACAGCAATCCGGAATAACAACCTGCCCTTATAAGTGGCACTAAAACCTTCCATTAATAGCATTTTGTGATAATAACCTGCAGGCATAACCTACAGCAAACGTCTATTGTAATAATAGCTTTCAGTTATACCTACAATAGTTACCTGATGCAATAATAACCCTTAGTAATAACATTCAATAATAGCCTGTTTCAACCTGCAGTAATAAAATACAATAATAACCTGTTGTAATAATATTTTGCAGTAATAACCTAAAATATTAGCCTGTTGAAATAATAATAAGCAGTAATAATCTACAATAATAGCCTGTTGTAGTCATAACCAGCGGTAATAATCTAACATAATAGACTGTTGTAATAATCCCGTAGTAATAACCTTCAATAATATCCTGTTGTAATAATAAAACGTAGAAATTTCACAATAAAATATTATATTAACTATCAGTTGTTTTTGATGTTTGAGATCCATCTACTCGGAACAAAAAGTTCCAAGTAGCACGGGCTATGGTGAGCCCGTAGTGGACTTTATATATTAGGTATCATTTAAACCCCCAGTTATATCTTTTATTCTGAGTCACCTTTAATTGTTATTGAAGCCAAACTTCTGAGGTGACTTTAAGTTTCATATGCTGCTCAGGACTTCATTCAACATGTTCGGTTGCTGAGTTTCTTACGTGTTTGGGGAATTATATTAAAAGGTTGACTTAAGGTAAAAGGAAGACAAGGGAATTAAGGGTCGACCTGCGGACCGTCGTGACCCCAGCGGGTGACCCCACACACTGACCATGACTCTTCCTGATTAGTACATGTATTACAAAGTATTATATAGCAGCCCGTCCTCCTAAGGTTTCCCAACGTCAAGAATCTGTCGTACTAAAGTCCCATTATCCTAACCAACCAGAGGACCCAAAACAGGAAACAGGAGAAAATTAAAATTTGGCGAGCCGCTACCATTTTCGGTAATTACTTAATTTTTGGCCTTAGGTAAAGTATACGTTAAAATGCGACGTTCTATTTGGAGGACGGGTTGTATATAGACCTTCACCTCAGCACTTAAGTGATTCCTAAGAACCTTTATCTTAAGGAAGTGATAACCATTAAGGAGTGAAAACTGCCCTCAAGTACTTATGACAAAAGTCTTAATATAAGACTCCTGTTATTTTAAGAATGAAAATGTTGACTCGTGTCAAGACTGTTATGACCTCTGGGTCATCAGAGGTCACCAGTGTGTTTACTTATGTTGGCATTAATCAACGGTTGCACTGTAGATATCACGTGATCATGTATACTTTGTAGTTCGCTTACCTCGTGATCATGTATACTGTAAAGCTGACCTGACAGGCACCTAGTCATGTATACTGTAGAGCTGACCTGAGAGATACGTATTCATGTATACTATAAGTAGATTAGAAGGCGCCTCTGTGTGCCACCTATGTAGGGAGATCAGATAAGAAATCAGAAGCGGGGAGCCACATAGTGCCACTCCATATTAGGTCACCCAAGGTGTGAGTGGTAGCAGTCGAAAAAACAGTGAAGATAGGTATCTATTATGCGCCACTATGATCATGTTCATTTACAGTAAAGTAGCTACCTATGAAGGGTAATCAGATAAGAAAATCAGAGGCGGGGTGCCACTTAGAGCCACTCCATATTAGGTCGCCCAAGGTGTGGGGCAGCAACAATCGTAAAAATAGTGAAGATAGGTATCTATTATGTGTCGCTATGTTCATGCTCATGTTCATTTATACAGAAAAGTATGACAGTATATTTGTATAATAAACACTCAGGTGAGCGGCAGTTACCCCCCACCTCCCTCTATGGGACAGGTGTAAAAACAGGATCCTCGCAGTAGGGGTGGTCCCCCCTCACCACCCCCCCTCATACTTGATGACCTTGAGTGTACCGTAAGAGGGACCCGCCTCCCTTAGTTGTTTTTAAGTTGGATATATTTTAAGCCTCTATACTTAAAGAAGGAGAAAAAGAAATAATCCTCATGATTTATAGATTATATTATCAAAGTACATAGGGTTAAACATAGTCGTATTGTAGGTCATCTCCCCCCACATAATATTTATTAACAAGACCTCTCCTTCTCGCCCACAAGTCCGTTGTGGGGTCTTCCTCCCCCTCCTCCTCCTGGGACGAAGATGATGACTCATCATCTCCCAGAGAGTGAATGGGATGTAGTGCGCCTCCCTCAGGTGACTGACTGCTGACGTCATAGGGTTCACTCTCGCTGGTGGGGCGTTGTCCTTCCTCTCCTTGTGGTTCAATGACGTCACCACCTTCACTCTCGGTGGACATTCCTTGGGCTGAGGTGTTGGGGTGGGGGTCGGGTGGTATGTCTGGGTGACCATACCCTAGGCTAGTGTATTTATTTAGGTAAAAACGCTTATCATCAAATGCACTTAAACCCCTCTTAGTATTGAATGTGGTTGCCATCTGCCCCCCTATGTTTCTTATTTGGGAGAAGTTAAAAGTATTCACTACACCATTGCTGTGTAGGGTCTCTTTAAAGTGGTTATGTGTTAAAGATCTTTGCACAGCTCGGGGAATACCCTTAGCGGTGATGGAATTTTTATTGTCAAGCAAAAGCACACTATACATTTTGGGCTTGAGTGCCACAACTTCAAGGATGTGTTTATCTGACACCTCTGACTTTAACAGCCCTAAAACACCCTTTTTAGAAGGATCATACAAGGGGTGAGTTTCAGGAAAATTACTCGTATCCATCCACAAACTAAGGGGTTCTTTCCCCATCTCATTAAAGACATCTTCAGCTAGTAAGCTGAAAATGAAACTGTCTGTATCACTATACACCAGTTGTACCCTATCTGAATAGTGGTTCTTAAGCACCCTGTACCAAAAATGGTACAAGCTGTATTTTGCTAGCTCAAGAATCTGGAACCCAATGTAATTAGGATGAGTAATTTTAATGAATGGTCTGGAACTGACAGACAATAATTTATTGTCGCCTAAATGCACCATTCGTTTAAAGCGGGGATTCTTCACCTCTCGTAAAAAGACCCTAGCTGAAGTCACTAGTTTGGTGTCAATGGCATAACGAGCTGGATTCAGTAGCGTTTTACCAAAAACACTGTTCGTCAGTAATTTGAAGAGTGTTTTCCTATCATTACTGCTGGAGGCATTTCTATTGTTAACGTTGGTGTTAACAAATTCTGCCATAAAATCTGACTGGTGGAACTCGTAAATTGCATGTATTGTTTCCACTTCAAGTCCTATCTCAATAAATAGTTGTAAAAGGTGAAGAGATATGAAATAATGTTTTTTGGGGAGATGATCTCCAACCAGTTTGATGTTTTTTGGGGGGAGGTGTGTGATGTTATTTGTTTCCAGAAGTCCCCTACTAAATGGTGAGATATCCTCCATACTTATTCCCTTATGGTGTAAACAAAGGGGCAGATCGTCTGTTAGTCTAGCTATTTCGGGTCTTAAAAGTTTTGTGTCAATTAAGAGCCAGTA
Source organism: Procambarus clarkii (assembly GCF_040958095.1). NCBI lineage: Eukaryota > Metazoa > Arthropoda > Malacostraca > Decapoda > Cambaridae > Procambarus > Procambarus clarkii. Next base: position 1,121,535 of record NC_091204.1, read on the forward strand.
CCCTTTGTTAGAAGAGAAAGGCTGTTCTGTCATTATCTTCCCCCCGCTAATGAAGGAGTTCATCTCATCAGATGATAGTCTCCTTAGTCCCCCATGAGGCAATTTCCTAGTCATACAACTCCCATAGAGGGAGTTGAAATCAAGATATAGTAAGAATGAAGACCTATCCTCCTGGGGGTTAAAAGATGGGTTGACATAGCGGTTGTTAGCTCTGACATAACTCCTAACTGCAGTTGTAAAACCCCCTCGTATGTTTTGTGATAAGAGATTGTGCAACGTCACATCTGCACTTAACTCCAACGATATTCTACTACTTTTCAGGAAGCAGTCGTAGGAGTACCCTGGGAGACTGCAATAGTGTGTCAATTCTAAAGAATATATATCATTTAGAATTGCCCTGTGGTGTGTAAAAATGTCAGCCAGTAATCCTACATCACACCTCAAATAAATGAGGAGGTAGTCTTTTAATGTCCTACACCCTGTAGCCTCCCATACTAATTTAGAATGTCTATATTCGTCCAAAGTTATACCTGATTTGTTTAGGGAGCTGTAGAACATTTCAATAGGAGGGAGTGTTGTGTCATTAAAGCAGCTGATTTTTGTGGTATATTCATAAGGGAAAAACTGCTTACCCTTTAAGAGTAGGTGGTGACTCTTTTTGGGCAAACCCTCTATCATTGAGTGAGTGAATGTTAAGGGGCTGGCTGAATCAATGTGGGTCTTTGCTAGGGATGAAAGACTACCTGTAATAAAAGCCAGTGAATCAAGAAATTTAAGCTTCCCTATTTCCACCTTAAGATATTTCGTCCCCTGTCTCATGAGGATATTGCTCTTAATATTTGAACCCATGGTAAACTCCCTCAAAATTAAGCCCATGTCATTAGACATATTATGGGCAATTAGAACTAAACTCTCCAGAGCATTCTTGTGGCGGAGGTTGCAGTAATTACATAGAGCTCCAATATAATTGAGCTTTTCCCTAAGGTGATCATGATGTTGAACCTTGAAATTGGAGGGGGTAAATACCCGCTCACAAAACTGGCAGTGAGTCTGTCTCCTAAAATGGATCATATCCTCAAGAGACATGTCTATTTCATAATGGTGGAGGGTAGATCTGATAATTTCCCATTTGGGAGCAACTCGCTGCATGAAATGAGTAACACTGTCCCCCCCAAAATAAGTAAATTTATCAACGACAGTGTGGTTCCTATCAACAATTATATAGCTGTATGCTATAGGTCTATGTATGGCTGTAACAGAACCTAGACAATCCTCAGTGCTTAGGACACACTCGAAATCAAAATAGCCCACATGGGAAGGGGCGTAACCTTTCCCAGTATTTTTAAAATGGAGTGTGTCCCCAGGCTGAGGGTAAATAATTTTCTGAGTGATGTCGCAGGAAGATGAGTGATTTGTTAGCTCAGACGAATTTTGATATTCTGAGAGACAGTTTCTACAGAAGACTGTCTTTCGTTTGTGGCTGCGAGTAAAGTTCCGTAGGAACTTATCGAACTCTTTAATCAACGCCACATGAGATTCCCCCAATAACAATAAAGGAACTATGACCGAGTACTGTCTGCTACCTCGACGACAAAGAGAGACGTGATAGACGCCATCTGTATGTTTGTGTATTGAATACAAAAAAATGGATAGTTTATTTCTATTCTCCAATTTAGAGATATCCTCCCAAGACAGAGGGAAGGATAAATTGTCGTATTTGACCATTTTCCTAATCCTAGAGTGAGACTCTACAAGTCTCCCTATACGTCTCCACTTCCACCCTTGTTGTGACGCCAGAAAAGCAGCAATGCACTGAATAATACATGTTTTATTGTTACCAGCTGGGTTTGGGTTGAAGACCTCATGCCGTCCCCTTAGAAATGGGGGGATAAGGGACATAATCCCCCAAAACTGACCTTACACTTGCATTACAGATGACGATTTTGAGGAAATCGACATTATATAATATGAAACCACTCCCCTCTGTTTCTGAAAGGAGATCTTCCAGTCGTGTAATCATATAAGCCACCCAGCTATCAATAAGATTACCCACATCCTCAAGAGTTACCAGTCTAGCGGGTGTTGTTATGAAGTGTTCTCTAAAGTCATCATCTTCCGTGAGTCGTTGTTTCAAAAGTGTTACCTTTACTTCGAGGAGGATTTTTAATGATGAAGTAAAATTGCCATGTCCCCCAAGAGAATTCATGTAATTCTCTATTTCAGATATGTAATAGTCCCTAAAGTTGCTTAGGAGTCCTATAGGGTCTGTGGCGAAGGCTGAGGGGATGGAATATTCCAGCCTAGTAAAGAGATTCCCCAGAGCCCCCACCCTATTAATTAAGTGGGGAGTGTCTATAGCATCCTCCTCATCTGGGGAATTTTCATCACTATTTAGGGCATTAAGTCTATTGATGACAGGGGGTCTAAGACCACTAGGGCCCGGCTGAGAGATGTCACCCCTATCACCATCATCACCATCATCATCATCACTCATCGCTTCCTCTCCCCCCTCCCCTCCACCTAAGGGGTTATTGTCACGCTGTGCTTTGTCATGTTCCTCCCCTACCTGCCTCTGAATCGCTCCTGGAATGGAATAATAATAAATAATAAT
>NC_091204.1:1126645-1236588 GCF_040958095.1 Procambarus clarkii
GAAACGAAACATCCCAGTTCAACCTCAGATAATTAATGGCTTACAGAGATATCAGAATGACATACGATCTGTAGCGCGTAAGAAAACTCCTTTATACAAAAAGAAGCTCATACTGACCTCCAGACGTGGTGGGGCGATATTAGCAGCTCTGCTACCTTTGGCTGTATCGTTAATTTCCTCCCTAATAAGGTAATTGCGTAAATAAGTAACGAGAGAATAAAATGGTGAAAGAATATTGCCTGGTACCACGATTCATAGCTGAAAAATATTTATTTAATAAAAACAAGAACTCACCATCACCTCCTAATGCGGTGGGTCTGCCCTCCCCCGGTGGTGATGGTAGTGAAAGTATGTCCTTCTCTTTAAAAAACGAATCCAACTCAAGTAATAATATTGGGGGAGCCCGTAACCTACCCACCTGCGACTCTGGTAGGGGTGATGGGGGGGTGGGGGAAGAGGACACTCCTTCCTCCCACCTGACAACAACGGGCTGTGGGCGGTGTTGCCGTAGTAGCACCTCCAGACGGGCGGGGCTGGTCACACACCCTTTAAATGACATTGGGGCCCCCGGCGACCGTCGCCCGCCGCCACCCTTAAAAAGAAAAAAAACGCGGGCCGCCCAGCGCGACCATCGCCTTTTAAAAAAAAAATAAATAAAAAAAGGGGACATTCCATCCTCCCGCCCGAAGTGCAAGTAATTGTTGCTGGCCACACTCCACATAAAGCCACCATCACACCCCAAAATCCAAGTCTGGACAACTTAATAAATGTGAATTTTAAAATTGAGGAAATTCCTCATGTCAAAGCATTATTGAACATGTTTGGACAAAACAGCCAACAGGTGATGTGGGATAGTCGCGGAAATTTATTAAAGCCTGTACAAAATTTAAATATTTTAGATATAATTAAAACTCTAGCCTTCACAAAGGGACAATTTAGGGCAAGTGACAAGGAAGATGAAAGGGTTTTACTGAGGGTGGCTGGCATAGACCCAACCCTCATACGTAATTATCGCGCCAGATCACAGTTAAAAGGGGGGAGGGGTATCCATAGGAGACCCCATTGGGAGCCGTATTGAAGACCTATATGAAGGCCATCTTAAAGACCACCATATTCAGTTGCATATCCACCATGGAGCAAGCTTCTAGACCCACTCCTCCCCCAGCTACACCCCCAGAAGACAAATCTCCCTTATTAAAGAAGTTGGTTGCTACTCAGCGGTACTACAAGTATGTCGAACACAAATGTAGATTGATATATGCATTGTGGGATTGTTATGACCGTCTTGTGTTGAGTGCCCCTCCAGAACGGTTTTTTAAGTCATTTGGAGAGACGGTGAAACGTTATGAAGAATATTCATCCCAGGAAATCCAGACGGAGATATGGCAAATGGAAAAATTAACCTTCCAACAACGAGACCAGATTACAGCCTTCGAGACTGGACGGAGTGTGTATGGACTTTTAAGGTAAGGAAGGCGCCCTCTACCCCACACCCCTACATTCCTCCCCCTCCAGGTGGGGGACACAGGTGTATTTAAAGGCCTCCACCGTCACCCTCGGTCACCATAGTTGACGACGTCTCTCTCGTTCCTCTCAACCGCCCCTCCGCCATGGCTTTATCGTCCATTAAGTCAATAGACAGCGACATCACCGACACCCACGCCTTTGGGGTCGGTGATGTCATAGTGTATGACTTACCCGCTGCTGTTGTGCGTCCCTATGGACTGGCAAGTGTAATATGGAAATGTTACAACTATGCCCGTGTGGAACGTGAAGGACTGACTCGTGTCAACAGGGCCACAATACGTTACCGGTCTACCCCAGGGGACATTGAAGTGAAGATAGCTCCCCTACCCTCCGACGGTCAAGACATTGTCGAAGAGCCAGTCTTGTTCTTCCGCCCCACCATCGTGGCGCTAATTTCTGCTTTCGGTGCAGGAGCACCCTTCGAGTCCAACCCTATAGCTCAGGAGCAAGTGCAGTCTTCCGCCGACATCCACTACATCACCAATGTCACCCTGGATACTGCCAAAAACCGTTTATACTGGCTGAAAACAGCCCTAACAAAGGTTGGCAATCTTATGGTAAGAACTCCAACCATGTTTCGGTTGGTGGTACCCCATGGGCTGGGGGCCTCCCGTGATGGCATGGACAACTGGCACAAGGACGTCGGGCCCATGCTCATTTCGCTCAACGCTGAGCTGGCCAAGCATAACAAGGAGCTGGTAATCCTCAAACGTCCCTCTACCGTCACCCCATCGATGGTACCCCTCCCGAATGATGATCCCAGGGGAGAGGGTGATAGTAAAACTATCACCCTAGATGCAGTGGTGGGGGAGGGTGCCACCACCCCAGGAAGCTCTTCTCGTTCTACACCACCAGCTACCCCCAGGAAGAAGAGACACCTACAAGAGTACTCATCCACCTCCAGCGCTGCTCCACCCCCACCCACAACATCTGGCACAGCCAAACGACGGATCGAAACCACTATTGACTTCGACCCCCTCTCAAATCATCGTATTGACACCATCCTCGATGGAGAGTCACAGGAAATATTCCTGTTATCCTCATCACCGAAAAAACAACGAAAGCTGTAACCAACAACACTCAAAGAAGAGGTGCCAGCACCGCCGCAGTCAGTAACAGCAGCAGCAGCAACAGCAGTACCTCCATCTACAACAGCTTCGGTGGTGGTAGCAGTAGCAGGTCCACCGACGACGGTGACAGTGTTGTCAGCGGTACCTACAGTAGCGGTAATGGTAGCGGCAACAGTACCACCAACTACAGCAGTTCCGGCGGTGACAGCGGCAGCAACAGTACCATCATCGCCGGCAGCGGTAACGGTAGCGGCAGCAGTACCACCAACTACAACGGTTTCAGCGGTGGCAGCAGCAGCAGCAGTACCGTCAGCGGTGGCAGCGGTGTCAGTGGTACCAACAGCTCCCCCAGCAGCAGCGGCAGCAGCGGACGTCAGCAGTACCAACAGCTGCTGCTCTTTATATGTAATTTGTTATGGGGAAACAAAATGTAGTCCCCCCTGTTGTAGTTCTTTTAAAAGTAATATTTCCTTAGTAGATTAATAAAATAAAATATAAGTAATGATGTTTTATTCCCACCCCAGTCAGTACATAAGATAACAATGGACGAGGAACACTACATATACCTCACTAGCCTCGACCAAGAAGATATATACAACAACACAAGTTCAGCATTTACAAACACCATCCCCACTCTACATTTAAACCCTTCCATTAAACATGAAGTGGCCTTAGTCAACATACTCCTACCCAGACGAATTAACGCTATCATCAAGGATGAGGGGGAGTCTGGTATAGACGTCTGTGCTACTTTTAAGCGAGGAACTCTTTCTAAAAGCCCAGAACATCTCATCTACACCTTCCTCCCCAAAACTAACATATTATCCAGAAACATCACATTCATCACGAGTGAGCTTAGCCGACAAATAATCACCGACATGAAGCTTAGCTTCCGAGGTGATTTCAAAATATACTTCTCAGAAAGAGAACCAATCCTCACCTATGATCAATCCTTAGAGCGAGTATTACTAGCCTCCACTCTTAACAATGAAGGCACTGGTTCCTTATATTCTCTTAGCCTTCAATTTAAACACAGAATAGCTAATGTACTTGGTTTTGACAGCAGTCGCAAATACACCATTTATCAGGCAAAATCAGATGACATTACAGCAGCCTCCAAGGTCGTGGCCTCATTCCCCCCAGACAATGACGGAGGTTGTGACTATTTACTCATTTATAGTGACGTCATCGAGCCGGATCGTTACGGGGGACAAATTGTAAATATCTTAGATGCAATCAATTATCATGACTCTTATTCTAGAGGGGCTCATCCCCTAGTGTACAAGACATTAAATACTAACACGTTGGAGAAGGTGAGTATTAAGATAACAGATCAGTTTGGACGAAAGGTTAGTTTTGAAGATGGGAGGTCGGTTACGGTAGTCTTACACCTCCGCCCTAAGGTATAACAATATAATCTATATAAATATAAATATATATATATATAGAAGTGTTTACCCACATCATCGGTTATTATAAGAAGAGGAGTCGGGATGCGAGTTCCTTTCCACACACCCTCCCAGAAGGAGTACAGGGAGATCTTCTCCCCCCTCTCTGGGAGATACGGGGTGAGGGGGGGAGCGATGAATGACATACGCACATTCCAAGCGCCTTATCTCAGATCTGGTGGTGGTTTTTTTGGGACCTTAGCCGGCTTGGCTCGACGAGCCATACCATTTTTCATGAAAACTGTAACGCCGACTGCTATCGATTTTGGGAAAAATGTTCTTGGTGATTTAACCAGTGGTAGACGGGATGTAAAGAGCGCTCTGAGAACTCACGGTATTGATGCTCTTAAGACTGTGGGGAAGAAATTGGTAGCAGGCGGGAAAAATTAAAAGACTCTCTAGGAGAAGAAAAAATAAAAATAATAAATGTAAACGAGCCCTTGGGTATAAAAATGATGTATTTTCACTACAGTAAGCAGTCATACTTCACCTTTCGGAGGAGATAATGGCGGAGGCTAGTGGAGCTGGGTTGAAAATCCCTGTAGAATATTAGACTTCCGGTTTTATTGACCAATTTCCTAGAAGTAACAGAATACGTAATGTGGAGAGTTCAATTGCCTCCACACAGCAAATAGACATTCTACCTGTTAACCTCCCTATTAATCAACGTTTGCGGGATAATTACTTAGAATTCCGCATCCCTGGAACCCAGGGCGCCTTCTTAGATTTAGCTAATATTGTTATAGATTTTAAGGTATCTTTAACGAAAGATGACGATACCACAAAATTGGAAGAGGATGACCATGTGGAATTTGTTAATGGGTTGTCAAATACCATGTTTAAAGGTGTTCAGGTGTTTTTAGGAGAGCAGGTAGTTGAAACAAATTCTAATTTTAATTATTGGTCGTTTATTAAATTAATTACCTCCATGCCTCCATCAAAAATGTCTTCCTTGGGGAGAATTGGAGCCTTTCGTAGGGACTGGAGTGATGATGGTGTAATCCCTAACGAATTTACTAATACATTTTTTACTGGGGCAACCGCCAAGGATAAAAAATTTATGACCGATTTAAAAGGTAAAGGATTGTCAATGTGTTTTCCCCTACTATTGGACGTAACAACCCTAGACCAATACATATTAGATAATATAGATGTGCGCCTAAGATTGGAGCTCTCCCCACATGCTTGGGTGCTAAATACAAGTGTGGACGATGGCTCTAAGTATCGGCTGCATATGGATTATGCTAAGTTGTGGGTAACACGTGTGTTCCCCTACCCAAGTGCTTACCTAGCCTTAAACAGCTCACTGTTAGCATCCCCCGACCCCATAAGCTATACTTTCAATAAAACCATTTCTAAAACATATGTCCTAGCAGGGAATCAAACTAGTCTCTTAATTGATCAGCCTTGGGCGCAAATAATTCCTCACAAGATATTCATGGTAATTGTGCCAATGAATTATTTCGCTGGCCTTCACCAAGGTAATGGATTATATTTTGAAAATGCAAAACTGAAAAATATTGCCATGTATTTGAACAATAACGCAATTTACCGAATTGGTGGTGATTTCGACAATCATTATGCCCGCCTTTATTACGAAACTTTGAAGACATTAGGCTTAGAGCGTGATTCACTTCTAGCCTATGACACTTTTAATAAGGGAAGATCGATATTCGCCTTTGACTTAACCACCATTCAAACAAAGGATTCCCTCCCTGTGGAGAAATCTGGCAACTTACGTATGGAGCTTGAGTTTGGCGGTGGTGTTACATATAACAGACTGGTTTTACTGTTTGGGGAAACGACTGGGGTACTATCCATCGACGGACAGAGAACTGTTCTGTGTGACGTGCGAGCTTAAAAACATAATGAATTTTAATGATATAAATATTAATTTAAAAAATAATCTAGGGGATCGAGCACTCTACCTAGGTTGTTATAATGCTGATGAAATAGAACATTTAAATATCTCATCAAGAAAACCTATTGTTCTCATAACTAATATTTTACCATCACATAGCAGATTAACTATGGGACATTGGGTAGCTATTTATGTTGATAAAGTTAAACATCGAATGTTTTTTTTCGATAGTTATGCAATGTCGGCGGTTACTTATGGACATTATTTTCAAGGATTTATTAAAACTAACACAATAACAAGGGTGTTTGGAATGTGCTACAGACTCCAGAGTGATTTTACCCTTGCTTGTGGACTGTATTGCGTAATGTTCGTCCATAGGGTGAGTCACCTGGGGTTGCCTTCAACAGTACATTACTTACATAATGTATTTTCAAGCGTTAGTTTAAAATTAAATGATAAACGTGCCCTCGCTTATGCGAGACGATATTTTCCTATGAAACATCACTGTGTTAGGACATTTTGTAGAGGAGTAAGGGTTGGTTCTTATAGGTGGTGTAGAGAATATTTTTGTTAGCTAGGCAACCCACCTAACAGGGGGATTACCCCCATATAAAACCCCTCTCACCCCACAACCTCCCTAGAAGACCCCCATCCCCCTTATCCTACAAATGGAAGGCGTCTCCCCAGAAACACACGCAGGGAAGATTGAAGTCCTTGAAGGGCCTGGTTAGTATTACCCTCACTTTCTGGTAAAGATTTATTTTTTTTCCCACAATAGAAAGTTTGCACAACCTCTATTTTACCTCTTCTTTTTTTTCAGTGCAATTCTTAGGACCTGTCCACATTTGTAGAGTAGTAATTCTACGAGGAAGGTCTGCCCCAAACAAGATGCTGTTACGTACCCTAATTGATGATGCCTGCTGTAGAGGACACAAGGTCGCTCCTGCAGGGGGAGAGGTATGTACTAGCAGTTCTTAGAGGAAATAGAATATTTTTCAAATAAAACATATAGTCCTATAAATTATTTTCCCCATCTCTTTCCAGAACACTTCAGATGAGAGTCAGAAGGAAAGTCGTCCAAAAGGCAACCAGCCAACTCACCCCACTCCCCCAAGAGAGGGGGGAGGGGGTCAAGACCTCCCCCCACTCACTACGGATGGGGAGACGTCAGAATTCTACTCAGATGAGGAAGGGGAGGTGGAGGGGGGAGAGGGATAGGGGTCATAATTAACTTCTTATACATCATTTGTGATTTTTACCTAATAAAACATTAATAAATTCTTTGATTTTTTTTAACCCCTGGAGGAGATTTATAATTTAATACCCCTATATAAGACCCACTCGACCTCCGCTGGGTGTGGAACTCTGTTACGGTAAAGTCAAGGCCATTAGGTGCGAGGAAGGGTACGGGCGACCACCCTCACCGGGGGGAACCTGTTTTACACCTACCCCATTAAGGAATGTGGGGGACATAACTGGCACTCACCCACGAGTGTTTATTATACAAATAAATTCATTTTTACTTAAATATATTGTCATACTTTACTGTATAAATGAACATGATCATAGTGGCGCATAATAGATACCTATCTTCACTGTTTTTCGACTGCTACCACTCACACCTTGGGTGACCTTATATGGAGTGGCACTATGTGGCTCCCCGCTTCTGATTTCTTATCTGATCTCCCTACATAGGTGGCACACAGAGGCGCCTTCTAATCTACTACTATACATAACATGTATGCTATACTGCTAACCTGACAGCCACGTGGTCATGAGAAGCTGCTGTGTTTTGCAATTAAAAGGCCATATATTTTGTGGAATTGGCTTCTGTGGCAACAAGGTGGTCATGTATACTCTGGAGATGTTAACCTAGTAACGATGTTGTCATGTATTCTCTGGAGATGTTAACCTAGTAACGATGTTGTCATGTATACTCTGGAGATGTTAACCTAGTAACGATGTTCTCATGATACTGCAAAGCTGCTTGTCTGAAAACTACATTGTATTGTACACAGTGAAGATGGCATGTCTGGCAACCACGAAGTTCTCAATATTGTGGAACTGCTTGTCTGGTAAATCAAGAGGTCAGGTACACTGTGATGTTGGTTTACTTGGCAACCACATGTTCATGTAACCTGTAGAAGCCCTCATCTGGCAGTCACATTCTTAGGTATACTGTGGAGTTGTCAGTGTAACAACCTGCGAACATAACCAGGCCTTATAATCTGTTCTTATAACATAACTAATAACAAGAAGTTATAACCAGCAGTAATTATCTTCCAAAATAACTTGTAAAATTCTTGCTGTTTTTGCCTTTGGCAATATTTTGCTGTAACAGCCTGTAGAAATTGTGTATCATAATTACTACAATAACAGCCCTCAATGATAACTCGCAGTAATAACCTTCCGAAATAATATTTCTCAAGAGAAATATATGTTATTGCAACCAGTTTTTATTTTTTATTGAATAAGGTATAATATTTTCCATGTGCGATATTATGAGAAAATGTGTATTCTGGCATTATGTTGCATCATCTTGCATTATGATGCAGTTCTTTGAGTCTATTTTATAATTTATTACGTTAATTTAGGATTTACATTAAAAGCCTAAATAAAGTAAAGAAAAACAATCATATTTATCAGCCGTAAGAAACTTCATGATTATCTTACTGTAATAACCGCTCGTTGTCATCTCAGGAAATTACCCTTTGGAAAGAGTAAAAACATTAACTTACTAATAATAACCGAAAGTAATAACCCTTTGCAAAAGTTTGCCATAATAACTCGCCTTAATAACCTACAGTAATAACACATCATAATAGCATGACGTAAAAGTGAGCAGAAATAACACGAATAATTCCAGGTAATATCCATCACAAATTATTAAACACAAAAACTTGCTGTAACACCCTGTATAACTAGTTCCTCATAATTCTCCACCTCAATAGTCAATCTTAACTATACTAATAACATTTTCGTTATAGTCTGATGTAATAACCAAACACTACAATCAATTTGTTTAAATGATCAGACGTAACAATCAGTTGTTAAACTATCCCTAGTGCCCTGTTATAATAATCCGCCTTACAATTCAGCATCAATATCAATAAACAGCAAGCCGAAATAACAACCTGCTCTTATAACCGGCACTATAACCCTCCAATAATAGCCTATTGTGATAATAACTTGCAATAATAACCTACAGCTAAAACCTGTTGTAATATTAGCTTTCAGTAATAACCTACAATATTTTCCTGTTGTAATAATAACAATGAAAAGATTTTTTATGTGTTTTAGCACATATAGTGATATATTCTTGTATACCTTATTTTTTGATAAGTACTCTCCTGTGGAGAATATTGTATATATTTAGGTATTGTATGTATTAGACATTTATAATTGTGTTTTGAGCTTCTGATATGTGAAGGATGAAAGTTGGGATGACTTGCCATAATGGTAACAAAGTCGTTCTCGGCCGGCTCGGCTCTTGGCAAGTCACTACCCTCTTGATTTCCCAGACTGGCGGACGTGAGACGTCCAGCTCCTGAGTTGTGGTGTATTTTGTTGTTTACTGGTTACTAAATGTATATATAAGAGTAATGCTGTTCGTATAGTGGATCAGGCTACCGAGGTACATCAGTTATTTCAGGTGGAAGGTGATTTTGTGTTGAGACGGGTATGTGTGGATTATTGGTGCTTGTTATTGTGTTATAGTACGTTACTGATTCCTCACCCACTACTTATTAATGCATGACTCCACCAACCTGTTACTTGGGTTAGTGTACCACTGCGACGGGTAGTAGCCTGGTGTCGGCTAGTTCCAAGTGTGTGCAGTTAATGCCTGTTACTGATTTCGATAGCTGTGTTTAAGTTCCTTGAGGTGATTACGAGAGCTGTGTTAAGCTCCTTCTTGTGATTAGAGTATCAGCTGCATACTAGTTGTATATCAGTTGTATATAGAAAACTTTAGTTTCTCATTGTTTTAAGTTGACCTGTTTATATGTCCCAGTAAACTGGTGTTGTTTTAACCAGCCTTTTTCACTTTACCCTAGACACTTATTGAAACTTGGCCAGGCTATGATGGTTGGCCAGCGAAGCTGTGGATCATGAGGTCATGACAGCCACCTACGAGGTAGTAAAGTATCCACTCACTCATGAATGTGCATGAGTGAGTGGATAAGAGAGGTAGTAATACTTGTAAGTACAAGATTTTGTTTCTTTATTATTGTGTCTGTCTGTGTGTTGATCTGAGTGGTCAACCACGGTTCTCACCTTCTCAATACCTGACACAAGTATAGGTGGGGAACGAGACACCTGACGGTGTATGCGTGTTTATCTGTGTGGTACCACTACATTACACTCGTCTGTGAATGTGAATTTCACATACACTTCACATTTAGTTATTGTGTGACCTAATTATTGTGCATGATTATTGCCTGTCCCTATAACAGTGCCATTGTTGAATTATTGTGCATCATCATTGCCCGAGTATCCTGTTGGAACTCCTGTGACCACACCGGCAGTTAGGCTTGCTGTATTATTGATTGGGTGTCAATTATGTTAAGTGTTTCTCCACGAGTGGATTAGAATCGATTAGTCAGACATCAAAAGTCTCGCTAATGCAACCATAGCCTTTCTGACCAATCTAAAGTAAATCAAGCACCATTGTATTAGTGGTTAAGTTTGTAAATAAACTACTGTCAAGCTTTATACGGTGTTTCCGTTGAACCCCTTCTGAATACTGCCAACTATTACTTAACCCTTCAGCCCCAGGTGTCTTCAACACCGGGTTGCCTATTTTTCTATAATCTATAAATGTGATGAGGACCCTTGGAGTCTCTTAAAGAGTTTCAAGCATTGAGGAGATTCCAATGACCAATGTGGATCAGAACCAGGCGAGGCCAGCCTGAGAAGAGACCATCAAGGACTCTTATCGACCATGCTCCCAGGCCCTGTATGCTTGTTCTCGTATTTTCTCTGCTGGGTTCCGACAGCTTCGTGAAGCGTCTGCCACGTGTACATTGGTAACGTATGCATTGCAGTCGGGAAAGCAAAGTAGAAAACCCCACACACAGACTGGTTGTTGAGGCTGTTTACACCAGGCAATTAGGAAGAGGTTATTCAGATAGATTTTACGTGAGGGTATTAAGGCAGGTTATTGGGGCGTGGAGTTATGAGGAAGTTGTTATACAGGTTGTTACGACATTTTTTTAATAATTTCTGTAAGATATTATTTGTGGAAATATCTCTAATGTTATTTCTGTGCGTTATTGCGTCAGGTTATTATGATGCGTTATTACTGGAAATTATGAGGGCGAGTTATTATGTCAAAATTTAAAAGATTATTACTTTTGTTTATTACTTCCGGTTATTATCACAAGTAATTGCTGTAATTATTTACAATTGGTAATTACCTGAGATCAATACAAGCGGCAATTTCAGCAGGATAATACTGCAGTTTCAAACAAATGATAAATAAGACAATATATACACCTGAGGTGTATATATTACTGGGTTGAGGATGTTATTAATAAGAAAGTCATTGTCAGTGTGAGGGGTCACCCGCTGGGGTCACGACGGTCCTCAGGTCGACCCCATACACTTCCGATCTTCCTTTTACCTTAAGTCAACAGTGCAATATAAATTCCCAAAACATGTATTAAATTCAGCAACCGACATAAACAGATGAAATTTAAAATCACCTGAGAAGGTTGGTTTCAATAACTGTAGAGGTCAGCTCTCCACTATAAATAACGACGTGGCTGTCAGGTCATGACCACGTGGTATACATGACCGCGTGACTGTCAGGTAAGCTCTAGAGTATACTTGACTACGTGGCTGTAAGGTCAGCTCTATAGAACACATGACTACGTAACAGCCAGGTCAGCTCAACAGTATACATAACCATATGGCTCTCAGGTCAGCTCTACAGTATACATGGCAGTCAGCTCAGCCCTACAGTATACATGACCATGTGGCTGTCAGGACAGCTCTACAGTATACATGACTACGTGATAAGTGAACTGCAAAGTATACATGATCACGTGATATCTACAGTGCAACCGTTGATTAATGCCAACATAAGTAAACACACTGGTGACCTCTGATGACCCAGAGGTCATAACAGTCTTGACACGAGTCAACATTTTCATTTCAACATGTTGAATAAAGTTTGACTTCAATAATAATTAGAAATGACTCAGAGTAAAAGATATAACTGGGGGTTTGAATGATACTTAATATAATATTTTATTGCGAAATGTCTTCGGGTTATTATTACAACAGACTATTATTGTATGTTATTACTGCTGGTTATTATTAAAAAAGACTATTATTGTAGGTGATTACTGATGGTTATTATTACAACAGGCTATTATTGTTGGGTTTTAGTGCAGGTTATAGAAGCAAGTTCTTATTTTGGCTTGCTGTTTGTTGATACTGATGCTGATTAATGAGGCGGGTTATTATAACAGGTCACTTGGGAAGTTTTAACAACTGATTGTTAAGTCTGATCATTTACATAGGTTGGTTGTTGTGGCTGGTTATTACACAGGCTATTGGGACATTGTTATTACGGGAGGATTAAAAGGCAGGTTATTAGAGCGAGCAGTAATGATGATGTTGTTATACAGGGTGTTACAACATGTTTTTGTGTTTTATTGTTTCTGCAAGATATTACGAGAAAAAAATAACCTTGATATTATATATGCACGTTATTGCGTCAGGTTATTATGTGTTTTTAATGGAGGTTATTAGGGCGAGTTATTATGTCAAACTTTTGCAGAAGGTTATTACTTCCGGGTATTGCTGCAATTCTTTATAATTGGTTATTACCTAAGATCACTACGAGCGGTTATTACAGCAGGATAATACTGCAGTTTCTTATGGCAGATATTTAAGATTGGTTATTTTTCTTTATTCAAACTATTAATATAAATTACCGGTTGAGGACTTTAATAATAAGGAAGAGTCATGGTCAGTGTGTGGGGTCACCCGCTGGGGTCACGATGGTCCTCAGGTCAGTGTGTGGGGTCACCCGCTGGGGTCACGATGGTCCTCAGGTCAGTGTGTGGGGTCACCCACACGCTGGGGTCACGACAGTCCTCAGGTCAGTGTGTGGGGTCACCCGCTGGGGTCACGACGGTCCTCAGGTCAGTGTGTGGGGTCACCCGCTGGGGTCACGACAGTCCTCAGGTCAGTGTGTGGGGTCACCCGCTGGGGTCACGACGGTCCTCAGGTCAGTGTGTGGGGTCACCCGCTGGGGTCACGACGGTCCTCTGCTCGACTCCATGGTACACGGAACCTTCCTTGTACGTTAAGTCAACAGTTTAATATCAATTCCCCAAACGCGTAATAAACTCAGCAACCGACATAAACAGATGAAACAAACTCACCTCAGAAGTTTGGCTTCAATAACAATTAAAAGCGACTAAGAACAAAATATATAATTTGGGTTTAAAAAGAATATGAACATACAATTTATTACTCCGGAATATTATTACAACATGCTATGATTATACATGATTGGTGTGAGTTATTATTACAACAGGCTATTCTCGTAGATTTTTAATTCGTTATTATTTCAGGTTGTTATACCAGCTTGCTACTTTTTCCCAGATATTGGGACTGATTATTGAGGCAGGTTATTATAACATGTGACTGCGGGATAGTTTAACAACTAATTGTTATGACTTATCATTTACACAAACTGATTGTTGTGGTTGGTTATTTCATCAGGTTATTACAGGAAGGTTATTAGGCTAGTTAAGACGGGTTATTGTGCCGGGGAATTAGGAGGAATTTGTTATACAGGGTGTCACAGCATGTTTTTGTGTTTTATAATTTGAGCTGAATATTACCTGGAATAATTCGTGTAATCTCTGAACGCAATTTCGTTATGCTAATATGATGTGTTATTTCTGTAGGTTATTAAGGCGAGTTATTATAACCAACTTTTGCAAAAGTTAATTACTTCCGGTTATTACTGCACGTTTTTGCTGTTATTCTTTACTGATGGTAATTGCCTGCGATCACTACGAGCGGTTATTACAGCAGAATAATACTGCAGTTTCTTACAGCTGATTATTAAGATTTTATTTTACCTTATTCACACTTTTAATATAAATCCCAAATTAACGTAATTAGTTTTAAAATAGACACAAGGAGCTGCAACACGATGCGACGTTGTCCAACATGACGTAACATTATGTCAGGATATAATTTGTATTAATAATATCTCTAATGAAAATATTATTTCTTATTCAATAACAAATAAAAACGGGTTACAATAACACATATTTCTCTTGAGGAAGATTATTTAGGAAGGTTATTACTCTGAATTATTTTAGCATATAATTTCTGCTGGTTATAACTTCCAGTTATTAGTTATGTTATAAGAACCGTTAATAAGGTCTGGCTATGTTCGTAGGTTGTTAGACTGACAACTCCACAGTATACTTGAGAATGTGACTGCCAGATGAGGGCTTCTACAGTAACGTTACATGAACATGTGGTTGCCAAGTAAACCAACATCACAGTGTACCTGACCTCTTGGTTTACCAGACAAGCAGTTCCACAATATGGAGAACTTCGTGGTAGCCAGACAAGCCAGCTTCACTGGGTACAAAACAATATAGTTTTCAGACGTTTTCATTCTCTATATAACAGGAGTCTTGTATTAAGAGTTTTCTCATAAGTACTTGAGGGCAGTTTTCACTCCTTAATGGTTATCACTTCCTTCAGAAAAAGGTTCTTAGTGTCACTTAGTGTTGAGGTGAAGGTCTATATACAACCCGTCCGCGAAATAGAACGTCGCATTTTGACGTATACTCTACCTAAGGCCAAAAATTGTTGTACTTGAAAATGGTAGCGGCTGTCGAAATTTTCATACTCTCCCGTTTTCTGTTTTGGGTTCTCTGCGTGGTTAGGATAATGGAGCTCGTGTACGACAGTTTCTTAACGTGCGGATACTTTACGAGGACGGGCTGCTATATAATACTTTGTGAGTCTTGACTAATCAGGAAGAGTCATGGTCAGTGTGTGGGGGTCACCCGCTGGGGTCACGACGGTCCTCAGGTCGACCCCCTCGTAGCAGAAGTTCTCTTCCTTTTACCTTAAGTCAACAGTTTAATATAAATTCACTATACACGTCTTAAACTCAGCAACTGACATAAACAGAGTAAACCTAAAGTCACCTCATAAATTTGGCTACAATAACAATTAAAACTGATCGTATAGGTTATTACGCCATGATATTATTACTTCAGGCTATAATTATTTCGAAAAGGTTTTTAGTTTAGTTAAGACGGGTTATTGGGGCGGGGAATTACGAGGAGCTAGTTATACAAGGTGTTACAACATGTTTTGTGTTTTAAAATTTGTGCTGGATATTACCTAGAATTATTCATGTTAATTCTGGTCGCTATTACGTCATGCTATAATGATGTGTTATTACTGTAGGTTATAAAGGTAGGTTATTTTGGCAAACTTTTGCAAAACGTTGTTACTGACGATAATTGTTGTTATTCATTACAACGGGTAATTACTTGATATTCCTACAAGGGGTTATTACAGCAGGATAATACTGCAGTTTCTTACGGCTTGATAATTAAGATTGGTTATCTTACTTTATTGAAGCTTTTAATATTAATATAAAATTAACGTAATAAGATTTATAATAGACACAAGAAGCTGCATCATGATGCAACATGATGCAACAGGATACCAGGTTACAATTTGTATTCATAATATCTCAAATTAAAATTTTACATTTCTGGTTGCATGACCAGCAGCTTATCATGACCACGTGGCTGTCAGGTCAGCTAGCGTTACAGTATTCATTATTACGTGGAAGAGGCACAGTATACATGATCACGTGGCTGCTAGACAAGGAGCTACACAGTATACATGACCACGTGGCTGCTAGACAAGGAGCTACACAGTATACATGATCACGTGCCTGCTAGACAAGGAGCTATACAGTATACATGATCATGTGGCTGCTAGACAAGGAGCTACAGAGTACACATGATCACGTGGCTGCTAGACAAGGAGGCTTCACAGTATACATGATCATGTGGCTGCTAGACAAGGAGCTACACAGTATACATGACCACGTGGCTGCTAGACAAGGAGCTACACAGTATACATGACCACGTGCCAGCTAGACAAGGAGCTACACAGTATACATGATCACGTGGCTGCTAGACAAGGAGCTACACAGTATACATGATCACGTGCCTGCTAGACAAGGAGCTACACAGTATACATGATCATGTGGCTGCTAGACAAGGAGCTACAGAGTATACATGATCACGTGGCTGCTAAACAAGGAGGCTTCACAGTATACATGATCATGTGGCTGCTAGACAAGGAGCTACACAGTATACATGACCACGTGGCTGCTAGACAAGGAGCTACAGAGTATACATGATAACGTAGCTGCTAAACAAGGAGCTACACAGTATACATGACCACGTGGCTGCTAAACAAGGAGCTACACAGTATACATGATCACGTGGCTGCTAGACAAGGAGCTACTCAGTATACATGATCACGTGGCTGCTAGACAAGGAGCTACACAGTATACATGATCACGTGGCTGCTAGACAAGGAGCTACACAGTATACATGATCACGTAGCTACTAGACAAGGAGCTATACAGTATACATGATCACGTGGCTGCTAGACAAGGAGCTATACAGTATACATGATCACGTGGCTGCTAGACAAGAAGCTACACAGTATACATGATCACGTGGCTGCTAGACAAGGAGCTATACAGTATACATGACCACGTGGCTGCTAGACAAGGAGCTACACAGTATACATGATCACGTGGCTGCTAGACAAGGAGCTATACAGTATACATGATCACGTGGCTGCTAGACAAGGAGCTACACAGTATACATGACCACGTGGCTGCTAGACAAGGAGCTACACAGTATACATGATCACGTGGCTGCTAGACAAGGAGCTACACAGTATACATGATCACGTGGCTGCTAGACAAGCAGCTACACAGTATACATGACCACGTGGCTGCTAGACAAGGAGCTACACAGTATACATGACCACGTGGCTGCTAGACAAGGAGCTACACAGTATACATGACCACGTGGCTGCAAGACAAGGAACTATATAGTATACATGATCACAGAGCTCGAGGGTCGAGGGAGGGTGTACACGTTGCGCCGCGCTCGTCAACATGGCTTCATATTTCGGGACATCAGAGGGATACGCGGGAAATTCGGTGTTCAGCGATATTACAAAGTGCAACACATAGGATAGTGAAGAAGTGATTCAAAACGTGTAGCATTAGAACTATATCGGTGCGAAGAGGAACAAGAAACAGAGTACTGGTGATAGATAACGACAAGTTGGAGGGACCTTCGCCTGGCAGCGGCGTGGATGGAGACAACAGGCCTACGAGGAGTAAACAAGACTGTCAACAGTACTTTTAACACCTGTTTGTGCTGTGGGATGTTTTGAATTGGCGGTAAGGTAAGGCCTCTCAAAAAGTCAGTCAAGAGGTATACAGTGTTATTGTTTTTTTTAATAGTTAGTCTTAGATATAAGTTAGCAAACGGATACGAACCTGAAGGGAAAGCTCATGTGAGAACTAGTTTCTGACACCCAAGTGTGAAAAACACTCCGCCCTAAACCTAGACAACTCCCCCCCCCCCCTCTCTCACCCCCACCCCCTCCACCAACAGTACACACACAGCCTCCTAACCACAGGGCCCTCCCCCACCCATAACCCTCCCGCACTAATCCACCCCACACACCATCACCATCCCCTCCCTCTCTTCCACCTCCTCCCCCATACACACACACACACACACACACACACAAACGACGCGTGAAAGAGACCTGGGGGTGGATGTAACACCTAATCTATCTCCTGAGGCACATATAAATAGGATAACGACAGCAGCGTACTCTACACTGGCAAAAGTTAGAACATCATTCAGAAACCTAAGTAAGGAGGCATTTAGGGCGCTTTAAACTGCCTACGTAAGGCCAGTCTTAGAGTATGCCGCCTCATCATGGAGTCCCCATCTGAAGAAGCATATAATGAAACTGGAAAAGGTTCAGAGGTTTGCAACGAGACTCGTCCCAGAGCTACGAGGGATGGGGTATGAGGAGCGCCTGAGGGAACTGTGCCTTACGACACTAGAAAGAAGAAAGGAGAGGGGGGACATGATAGGAATGTATAAGATACTCAGAGGGATTAACAGAGTGGACATAGACGAAATGTTCATACGGAATAGTAACAGAACGAGGGGACATGGATGGAAGCTTGAAACTCAGATGAGTCACAGAGATGTTAGGAAGTTTTCTTTTAGCGTAAGAGTAGTGGGAAAATGGAATGTACTTCAGGAACAGGTTGTGGAAGCAAATACTATTCATAATTTTAAAACCAGGTATGATAGGGAAATGGGACAGGAGTCATTGCTGTAAACAACCGATGTTCGAAAGGCAGGATCCAAGAGTCAATGCTCGATCCTGTAGACACAACTAGGTGAGTACACACACACATACACACACACACACAGTGTTGAGTACATCGTGGTATTGTGAAATTGTGGAGCCGAAATTATGGAGCCGGAGTGACCTCACCAGCTGTGACGCAGGGACGCAGCAACCTCACCTCTTGACCAGCCCCGTGGAGTACTTTCTCGCCTGTTTGTGCTGCAGATTGTGCAAGGTATTGAGGAGCGCCTTTTTGGCTAGGTTGTTACTGCAATGACTAGATCAGGAAGGGGTTCAAGGTCAATCACCAGCAGGGATGAGGAGGAGGACAGATTTATAGACAAATTAATAGGGAAATTTGTAGAGAGAAGGAGCGATTTGATGGAGGATCTAATCCAAGGGATTAAAAGTGAGTTATTTCAGCAAATACAGGATGTGGTAGAGAGGCAGAAACAAGAACTTATGAACTATATTCAGGAAGAAATTAGGAATGGAAGAGAGGACTGGGAGAGGGAATGTGCTCGTATCACAAACGAATTAGGAAGGATTAACAGCATGGCTAAGGACAGAGGATTAGTGGGGGATGGGTTAGTGACTGCCGTTGGGATGGAGAATCCCCAGGGGACAGGCTACCAGCATGACAATGAATTACTGAGGAGACGGTCTATTATAATACATGGATTATTCGAATCTGGGGCACCAACAAGACAAGAGAGAATAGAAACGGAAAAATATGAATTGCATGAGATATTGAGATGTATTGGAGCAGGAATGGCAGAACACAAGGTGGATATCAGCCGCCGGGTTGGACCTGACAATTGTACCAAGAATAGACCTGTTCTAGTGCAATTCTCCAATGAGGAGGCTGTGGAGTACATAATGAGGAACAAGCATTTACTCAGAGGAAGTGAAACCCATTACAATGTGTTTATAGAGAGGTTTATGACGAAAGATGAGCAAATAGCCCACAAGAATAGATGGCAACAACGACACCGAACTAGCCTCTCAGGTAGTCTCACCTCCCAGGTCACATCCCAGGTCACCTCCCAGGCCACCTC
Source organism: Procambarus clarkii (assembly GCF_040958095.1). Classification (NCBI taxonomy): domain Eukaryota; kingdom Metazoa; phylum Arthropoda; class Malacostraca; order Decapoda; family Cambaridae; genus Procambarus; species Procambarus clarkii. The sequence continues at coordinate 1,146,087 of NC_091204.1, forward strand.
CCAGGTCACCTCCCAGGTCGCATCCTCCCCAACTCAGCCCTCCTATACCTCCCCCCTGCCTCAGCCCCCCAAAACCCCCCTGTCCCTTCCACATTTGCACCTCCCCAACGATTCCCCTGCCCCTTCTACATCACACCTGTCAACGACCCCAGTGGGTCAAGCCATGCCCTCCCCAAACCCACCTTCCCATCCCCCCTCCCCAACTACCCCTTCCTACTCCCCTGCCCCTTCTACCCCATTGACTTCAATTCCATCTACTCCATCCCAGCTTCCACTGCACCCCTCTTCCACTCACCCCCAAACCCCACCCAACCCTCACCCCTCCTATGCACCTCCAGCCCACATTTAACCCCCTCACCTTGTGACCTCCTAACACCTTCCCCCATCTCCCTCTTCCCCTCTTCTACCCCAAAACCCCCACCTACCCCCTATTCCCCTCTAACTAATACACCCTCTCTTCCACTCCCAGCACCCATGCTCCATTCTCATCTCAGCCCTCTGCCCTCAGTATCCCTCTCCCCCCAACCTCTCAACCTCTATCTGACTCTCAGTCTCACTCTATTTCTCAACCCCCCTATGCTATTCAGACCCCTAACTTTCAGACCCATCCTACCCCCCTAGATGCCCAGACCCCATTCGCCTACCAGGCACTCCCAGGCACCCCCCTAGCACCCCCCCCCCCATTCACCCCCACAGCCCCCACTCGCCCCCCAGACACCCCCCAGTTCCCCGCAGACCCCTGGTGAAAGGGGGAACTCTGACACCCGAGTTTCCAAGAAGAGTCTCAAGGTTTGGTACACCAATGCTGATGGGGTAGCTAATAAAGCAGAAGAGATAAAAGAAAGAGTTAGTGAGGCAGACCCAGACATAGTGGCAATAGTGGAAGCTAAAATAAATAGCATGATCTCGGATGCAATCTTTCCAGAGGGGTACCAGGTGATAAGAAAAGAAAGGACACAGAGACAGGGAGGAGGAGTGGCACTACTAATAAAGCGGAAATGGAAGTTTGATGAGCTGGAAAATCCGGGTACCAATGAAAGCACGAGCTTCATACATGGAACTCTGACAGTGGATGGGAAAAAGATTGTAATCTTGATACTCTACAATCCCCCACCAAACAGTAGAAGGCCCAGGCAGGAGTACGAGGACAGCAACAAGACATGTATAGATGAACTGCAGAGGGCAGCAACTATGGCGCATAGAATGAGAGCGAAGCTGCTGGTCATGGGGGACCTAAGTCACGGAGAGATAGACTGGGAAACGAGGAATCCCCATGGCGGGGAGGAGACCTGGGGAGCGAAGCTGGTAGACGTTATTGACAGGAATTTCCTAACACAGCATGTGAAAGAAGATACTAGGGAAAGAGGAGGGGATCCGCCCAGCCTATTAGATCTCATTTTCACCCAGAATGTAGAAGACATCGAGCAGATGGAACATGAAATACCACTAGGAGCTAGTGACCATTGTGTCCTAGTCTTTGACTACATGATGGAGCTTAAAATTGTGACCAAAGGACAAGAGGTCCGGGAAAGGAGACTTGATTACAGAAAAGGGGACTACAGAAGGATAAGGGACTACCTGGAAGAAGTGCAGTGGGAGGAAGAACTTAGAGGAAAAACAGTGCAAGGTATGATGAACCAAGTCATATTGAAATACAAGGAGGCTGAAGAGAGATTTATTCCAACAATAAAGGAAAAAAGCAGGAGGGAATACAATAACCTATGGTTTAATAGACATATTAAACCATAGGTTATTGTATCGATCCTGCAAGCACAAATAGGTGAGTGAGCACACACACACACACACACACCTCTCTCTCTCTCTCTCTCTCTCTCTCTCTCTCTCTCTCTCTCTCTCTCTCTCTCTCTCTCTCTCTCTCTCTCTCTCTCTCTCTCTCTCTCTCTCTCTCTCTCTCTCTCTCTCTCTCTCTCTCTCTCTCTCTCTCTCTCTCTCTCTCTCTCTCTCACTCTCTCTCTCTCTCTCTCTCTCTCTCCCTCTCCCTCTCCCTCTCCCTCTCCCTCTCCCTCTCCCTCTCTCTCTCTCTCTCTCTCTCTCTCTCTCTCTCTCTCTCTCTCTCTCTCCCTCTCCCTCTCCCTCTCCCTCTCCCTCTCCCTCTCCCTCTCCCTCTCCCTCTCCCTCTCTCTCTCTCTCTCTCTCTCTCTCTCTCTCTCTCTCTCTCTCCCTCTCCCTCTCCCTCTCCCTCTCCCTCTCCCTCTCCCTCTCTCTCTCTCTCTCTCTCTCTCTCTCTCTCTCTCTCTCTCTCTCTCTCTCTCTCTCTCTCTCTCTCTCTCTCTCTCTCTCTCTCTCTCTCTCTCTCTCTCTCTCTCTCTCTCTCTCTCTCCCTCCCTCCCTCTCCCTCTCCCTCCCTCCCTCTCCCTCTCCCTCTCCCTCTCCCTCTCCCTCTCCCTCTCTCTCTCTCTCTCTCTCTCTCTCTCTCTCTCTCTCTCTCCCTCCCTCCCTCCCTCCCTCCCTCCCTCTCTCTCTCTCTCTCTCTCTCTCTCTCTCTCTCTCTCTCTCTCTCTCTCTCTCTCTCTCTCTCTCTCTCTCTCTCTCTCTCTCTCTCTCTCTCTCTCTCTCTCTCTCTCTCTCTCATATGGAAAACATGGCAGGGACGCGAACTCGGGGTAACAAACGCAGGAGGACAAGTGCAGCTGGAACAAACTCAGAGGATGGGGGGGGAACAGGAAGACTGGATGAAGGAAGTACTCCAGCAGATGCGGGATGAATTCAGTGAAGAACTGAGTGTAATGAGGGAGACAGTAGCCAACCTGCAGGATGAACTAAGGGCAGCAAAGGAGGAGATAAGATGCCTGAAGGAGACTCCTCCGCAATACCAGACACAAACCGTACCTCAGGGAGATGGGAATGCTACTTTGGAGGGGACCCCCACAACTCAGCTCTCATTTGCTGAAATGCTTAAAAAGAGCCCTAAAGCTAGGTCATCAGTTAGGGAGGTTGCCATGGAAGTGGCTTCCTCTCAGGAAGCAGCTCTATGTACTAGCCTGCTGATAGAGAGAAAAAGAGCAGTAGTAGTAGCAGGCATTAAAGAGCAAACAGGGACCAGCCCAAAGGAGCGGAGAGACAAGGACAAAAACATAGTTACTGAGATCCTATGGAGATGGAGGAAAGTGACCAAAATGTTGATGAGGTTTTCAGGCTTGGAAAGTATAACAAGGACAGAGACCGAATGATAAAGGTGGTATTCATGAGCGAAATCACGAAAGAGGAACAGTTAGCAAGGAAGAGGTGTCTAGCAAATGTACAGAAGTTCCAAAAAGTATTCCTGCAGAGGGATATGACAAGGGAAGAGAGAAAGCAGGCAGCACACGCGAGGAAGGAGCGCAGGGAGAGAGAAAGGAATCAGAGAACCACAACCCCGAACCCTACAATCCCGGATGGGAGTGGGGAACCCTCCTCAGAGCAACAGCCACAGGGAGTGGGGCACCACCCCTACATTCTACCCAACAGACACCCTACCTGCCCCATCCCTTGTCAGCCCCCCGCTAAGTACCCACCTAGGGCACCCTCCCCTCACCCACCCCTCTCCTCCCACTCACCCCCCTCCTCCCACTCACCCCTCTCCCCAGGACCTCCCTTCTCCCCCATCCCTCAAGCCCTCCCTTCTCCTACATGCCTTCCTGTCTCTCCCACCCCCAAGCCCTCTGTTCTCCCCTGCCCCCATAAGCCCCCCACTCTCCCCCACCCCACCTATGTCTTCCCTCTCCATCACTCCCATAAACCAGCCTTCCTTCCCCTCCCCCCCCCCAAGCCCTCCCCCTTTTTCTTCCCCCCATCTCCCAAAGCCTCTTCTCCCCCCATGCTCCTCCAACCCTCCCCCTCTCACTCTCCCCACCCCCTACTCTCCCCCTCTCACTTCCCCCCACTACCCTCCCCCTCTCCCCCACCCACCCAAGCCCTTCCTTCTCCACCAGTCTCCCCGTACCAGATCCTCCCAGCTCCCACTCACCACAGACCCCACAGGTCCCCCCCCCCATCCAGAGGAGAAGCAGAAGAGAGTCAGTTTCAGGGTGATGGACTCGAAGATAGATGGGATCACAAGCAAGACAAGTGAACGAAGGGAAAGAGCACAAAAAGTGAACCCAGATGTAATCGGACTCACGGAAACAAAACTCTCTGGAATCAAAATGAATGCCGTGTTTCCCCAAGGAGTACAGTAATATGGAAAGAGAGGGAAGGTACGGGAGGAGGCGGAGTGGCCCTACTCATGAGAAAGGAATGGAGTTTTAAAGAGATGGCTATCCCGGGGTGTGAGGGGTTCAGAGACTACATAGCAGGCACCATGGTAATGGGAGGACCAAAAATAGTAGTAGCAGTAATATACAACCCTCCGCAAAATGACAGAAAACCCAGTCAAGAGTACGAAAACAACAACATGGCAGTTAACACTATAATTGAGAGAGCAGCCTCTGCTGTCTGTAGAAATAGATCCCACCTGCTTATCATGGGGGACTTCAATCATGGAAGGATTGACTGGGAGAACAAGGAACCACATGGAGGCGAGGATACGTGGAGAGACAAACTACTGGAGGTGGTGACTAGAAACGTTTTAACCCATCATGTCAGGGTTCCCACAAGGATGAGAGGAAATGACGAACCAGCGAGACTTGACCTGGTCTTCACTCAGAACGACTCCGACATAAGAGAAATTGGTTTTGAGGCCCCAGTAGGAATGAGCGACCACAGTGTACTGGTGTTTCAGTACCTGATTGAAGAAGGGTTATTGAACTCGAGGAGGGATACCGAAACCAAAAGGATAGCATATCGAAAGGGAAACTATGAGGAGAAAAGAAAATTTCTAACAGAAATAGCATACGATACAGAGCTCAGGGGAAACACGGCCCAAGATATGATGGACTACATCACCCAGAAGTGCAAGGACGCAGCAAACAAGTTTGTCCCAGTCCAAAAGGAAAACAGTGAAATGAAGATGAGAAACCCATGGTTTAATCAGATGTAGGCTAGCTAAGCAGCAAAGTAAAAGGGCATGGAGAAACTATAGAAATAACAGGACACTGAAGAGGAGAGAAAGATACTAGAATGTCAGGAATGAATGTGTCAGGATGAGAAGAGAAGCAGAAAGACAATACAAAAATGACATCGCAAGCAAGGCAAAGGCTCAGCCTAAATTGCTGCATAGCCACATCAGGAGAAAACAAACAGTAACAGTAAAGTAAAAGCAACAGTAAAGGAACAGGTTATGAAATTAAGGATAGGGGCAGAAGGATTCACTACAAACGACAAGGAAGTGTGTGAGGAACTGAATAAGAAATTCCAGGAGGTCTTCACCTTAGAGCAAGGAGAAATTCCAAAGATAAGAGAGGGAATAGCTAACCAGGAACCACTGGAAGAGTTTGAGATTACCAGCGGGGAAGTAAGGAAGAGTTTACTAGAGTTGGATGTGGCAAAGGCTATAGGCCCAGATGGAATCTCCCCTTCGATACTAAAGGAAGGAGCAGAAGAACCGTGCCTCCCACTCTCCATAGTGTATAACAAATCACTGGCAACAGGGGAACTGCCAGAAATTTGGATAGCAGCTAACGTAGTCCCGATATACAAGAAAGGGGATAGACAGGAGGCACTGAATTACAGGGCAGTGTCCCTAACCTGCATATCATGCAAGCTGATGGAGAAGATCGTGCGAAGAAAGCTAGTGGAGCATCTAGAGCGAAAGAACTTTGTAACACAGCATTAACATGGGTTTAGGGATGGGTGGTCCTGCCTCACAGGGTTACTTGAATTCTACGACCTGGCAACAAAAATAAGGCAAGAAAGAGAAGGGTGGGCAGACTGCATATTTTTGGATTGTCAGAAAGCCTTTGATACAGTGCCACACAAGAGGTTAGTGAAAAAGCTGGAGATGCAGGCTGGAGCGAAAGGGAAAGTACTCCATTGAATAAAGGAGTACCTAAGCAACAGGAGACAACGAGTCAGTGAGAAGGGTGAGGTCTCAGATTGGCGAGACGCTACGAGTGGGGTCCCGCAGGGGTCAGTCCTTGGACCCATACTGTTTCTGATATATGTAAATGATCTCCCAGAGGGCATAGAATCGTTTCTCTCAATGTTTGCCGATGATGCAAAAAATTATGAGGAGGATTGAAACTGAGGATGATAGTAGGAGGCTACAAGATGACCTAGACAGACTGAGTGAATGGTCCAACAAATGGCTGTTGAAGTTCAACCCGAGTAAATGCAAAGTAATGAAACAAGGCAGTGGAAACAGGACGCCAGACACAGGATACAGAATAGGAGATGAAGTACTTAATGAAACGGACAGAGAGAAAAATCTAGTTGATATCACACCAATCCTGTCTCCTGAAGCCCACATAAAAAGAATAACGTCTGCGGCATATGCGAGGCTGGCTAACATCAGAACAACGTTCAGGAACCTGTGTAAGGAATCATTCAGAATCTTGTATACCACATATGTAAGACCAATCCTGGAGTATGCGGCCCCAGCATAGAGCCCGTACCTTGTCAAGAACAAGACGAAGCTGGAAAAAGTCCAAAGTTATGCCACTAGACTAGTCCCAGAACTAAGAGGCATGAGTTACGAGGAAAGGCTGCGGGAAATGCACCTTACGACACTGGAAGACAGAAGAGTAAGGGGAGACATGATCACAACCTACAAAATCCTCAGGGGAATCGACCGGGTAAACAAGGATAAACTATTCAACACTGGTGGGACGCGAACAGGGGACACAGGTGGAAACTGAGTACCCACATGAGCCACAGGGACGTTAGAAGGAACTTTTTCTGTGTCAGAGTAATTAACGGATGGAATGCATTAGGCAGTGATGTGGTGGAGGCTGACTCCATACACAGTTTCAAATGTAGATATGATAGAGCCCAATAGGCTCAGGAATCTGTACACCAGTTGATTGACAGTTGAGAGGCGGGACCAAAGAGCCAAAGCTCAACCCACGCAAGCACAAATAGGCAAATAGGTGAGTACGTGGCTACTAGACAAGGAGCTATACAGTATACATGATCACGTGGCTGCTAGACAAGGAGCTATACAGTATACATGATCACGTGGCTGCTAGACAAGGAGCTATACAGTATACATGATCACGTGGCTGCTAGACAAGGAGCTATACAGTATACATGATCACGTGGCTACTAGACAAGGAGCTATACAGTATACATGATCACGTGGTTGCTAGACAAGGAGCTATACAGTATACATGATCACGTGGCTGCTAGACAAGGAGCTATACAGTATACATGATCACGTGGCTGCTAGACAAGGAGCTATACAGTATACATGATCACGTGGCTACTAGACAAGGAGCTATACAGTATACATGATCACGTGGCTGCTAGACAAGGAGCTATACAGTATACATGATCACGTGGCTGCTAGACAAGGAGCTATACAGTATACATGATCACGTGGCTACTAGACAAGGAGCTATACAGTATACATGATCACGTGGCTGCTAGACAAGGAGCTACACAGTATACATGATCACGTGGCTGCTAGACAAGGAGCTACACAGTATACATGATCACGTGACTGCTAGACAAGGAGCTACACAGTATACATGATCACGTGGCTACTAGACAAGGAGCTATACAGTATACATGATCACGTGGCTGGTAGAGAAGGAGCTATACAGTATACATGATCACGTGGCTGCTAGACAAGGAGCTACACAGTATACATGATCACGTGGCTGCTAGACAAGGAGCTACACAGTATACATGATCACGTGACTGCTAGACAAGGAGCTACACAGTATACATGACCACGCAATATCTCCAGCGGATGATTAATGACCCGGAGTGTTTACACAAAATATGGCAGATGTGGAGAAGATGGAGCACAAGGCGCCCTAACAATTAGCGACCCATTACCCTGCTTGAGTACATAACGGAGCTACAGGGGCGGGATACTCCCAGAAACACAGTTAGGAAGATGAGAGACTACAGCCGTGGGCGCTACAGTGAGGAAGATGAAAGACTACAGCGGTGGGCGCTAAAACGTGGCTGTCAGGTCAGCTCTACAGTATACATGACTACGTAGCTGTCAGGTCAGCGCTACAGTATACATGACTACGTAGCTGTCAGGACAGCTCTACAGTATACTTGACTACGTGATAAGTGAACTGCAAAGTATACATGATCACGTGATATCTACAGTGCAACCGTTGATTAATGCCAACATAAGTAAACACACTGGTGACCTCTGATGACCCAGAGGTCATAACAGTCTTGACACGAGTCAACATTTTCATTCTTAAAATAACAGGAGTCTTGTATTAAGACTTTTCTCATAAGTACTTGAGGGCAGTTTTCACTCCTTAATGGCTATCACTTCCTTAAGATAAAGGTTCTTAGTGTCACTTAGTGCTGAGGTGAAGGTCTATATACAACCCGTCCTCCAAATAGAACGTCGCATTTTGACATATACTTTACCTAAGGCCAAAATTGTCGTACTAGGAAATTTTAGCAGCTCACGAAATTTTCATACTTTCCCGTTTTCTGTTATGGGTCCTCTGCTAGGCTAGGATAATGGGACTTTAGTACGACAATTTCTTGACGTTGGGAAACCTTTAGAGGACGGCCTGCTATATAATAATTTGTGAGTCTTGACTAATCAGGAAGAGTCATGGTCAGTGTGTGGGGTCACCCGCTGGGATCACGACGGTCCTCAGGTCCACCCCATCATTAAGATTCTTCCTTTTACCTTTAGTCAACATTTTAATTTAATTTCCTAAAACACATAATAAACTCAACAACCGAACATGTTGAATAAAATCCTGAACAACAGATGAAACATAAAGTCACCTCAGAAGTTTGGCTTCAATAACAATTAGAAGTGACTCAGAATAAAAGATATAACTGGGGGTTTAAATGATCCTTAATATATAAAGTCCACTACGGGCTCACCATTGCCCGTGCTACTTGGAACTTTTTATTACGAGTGGCTGAATCTCAAACATCAACAACAACAACAGATACTTAATATGACATTTTATTGCGAAAATTGAACTGGTTATTATTATATTAGGCTAATATTGAAGGTTATTTCTATGGGTTATCCTAACAACAGGCTATTATTATATATTATTCCTGCAAGTTATTATTACAACAGGCTATTATTGTATGCTATCACTGCAGCGTATTACAAAAGGCTGTAATTAATATTCTTTCTAAGTGTTATTATTATTATTGTATTATTACAACAGGTAATTATTGTAGGTTATTACTGATAGCTATTATTACAACAGTCTTTTGATGTAGGTTAAAACCTCAAGTTATGATCACAACATGCTATTATTGGAGGGTTTTAGTGCCGGATATAAGGACAGCTTGTAATTCCGGCTTGCTGTTTATTGATATTGAAGCTGAATAGTGAAATGGGTTATTATAACAGGTTACTAGGGAAGTTATAACAACTGGTTGTTAAGTCTGATCATTTACACAGGTTGGTTGTTGTGGCTGGTTATTACACCAGATTATTAGGAAAAGGTTAATTCGGAAAGGTATTACAGGAGGATATTAAGGCAGGTTATTGGGGCGAGGTGTTATGAGGAAGTTGTTATACAGGGTGCTACAACATGTTTTTTGTGTTTTATTATTTCTGCAAGATATTACGTGCAGAAATAACTTCGATGTTATATATATGCGTGTTATTATGTCAGGTTATTATGATGTTATTATGACTGGAGATTATTATGGCGAGTTATTATGTCAAACTTTTGCAGAATGTTATTACTTCCGGTTATTACTGCTATTCTTTACAGCTGGTCATTGCCTGAGATCACTACAAATGGTTATTACAGCAGGAAAATACTGTTGCTTCTTACGGCTGATAATTAAGATTGGTTATTTTTTTAATTCAAACTATTAATGTAAATTCTTAACATACGTAATTTATACACCTTACCTGAGGAATATAAATTACTGGGTTGAGGATTTTTTTAATAAGGAAGAGTTCCGGTCAGTGTGTGGGGTCACCCGCTGTGTCACGACGGTCCTCAGGTTAGTGTGAGGGGGTCATCCAGTGGGGTCACAACGGTCCTCAGGTCGACCCCATGGCAATCGGAACCTACTGTTAACCCTAAGTCAACAGTTTAATATAAATTCCCCAAACACGTAATAAACTCAGCAACCGACATAAACAGATGAAACATAAAGTTACCTCAGAAGTCTGGCTTCAGTAACAATTAAAACTGAAAATATAGGTTATTATTCCTAGATATTATTATATCAGGCTATTATTGAAGGATTTTATTGTGAGTTATTAGTACAACAGGCTTTCCTAGTAGCTTTATAGTGCAAGTTATAATTGCAGGTTGTTATACCAGCTTTCTTTTCATTCAGGATATTGAGACTGATTATTGAGGCGGATTAATATAACAGGTGAATAGAGATAGTTTAACTACTGATTGTTACGTCTGGTCACTTACACAAATTGATTGCTGTGCTTTGTTATTACAACAAGCTAATACAAAAAGGTTACTAGTCTAGTTATGTCGGGTTATTGAGGCGGGGAATTACGAGGAACTAGTTATACAGGGTGTTACAGCATGTTTTTGTGCTAGAAGAATAAGCGAGAAAATTCTTGGAATCATCCACATTATTTTTGCACGTTTTTGCACCAATTCATTAAGATGTGATATTACTGTAGGTTATTAAGGGGAGTTATTATAGCAGACTTTTACAGAAGGTTATGACTTCCAGTTATTGCTGCTATTCTTTACAGTTGGTTATTACCTGAGATCACTACGAGCGGTTATTACAGCATTATAATACTGCAGTTTCTTACAGCTGATAATTAAAATTGGTTATTTTACTTTTTTCAAACTACTAATATGAATTACTATCACACGTAATAAAATTTAAAATAGACACAAGGAGCTGCATCATGATGCAACATAATGTCAGGTTACAATTTGTTCTCACAAAATCTCACAAAGAAAATGTTGCACTTTATTCAATTACAAATAAAAACTGGTTGCAATGACATATTTATTTTGATAAATATTATTTCAGAATGTTATTACTGCAAGTTATCATTGTAGGTTGTTATTGTAGTAATTAAACTAAGACATTTCTGCAGACTATTACAGCAAAATGTTGCCAAATGCAAAAACAGCAAGAATTTTACCTGTTATTTGGGAAGACAATTACTGCTGCTTATAACTTCTAGTTATTAGTTATGTTATAAAGACAGGTTATAAGGTTTGGTTATAGTTCGCAGGTTATTAGACTGAAAACTCCACAGTATACCTGAAAATGTGACTGCCAAACGAGGACTTCTACAGGTTACATGAACATGTGGTTGCCAGGTAAACCAACATCACAGTGTACCTGACCTTTTGGTTTACCAGATAAGCAGTTTTACAATATTGAGAACTTGGTGGTTGCCAGACATGCCAGCTTCACTGTGTACAAAACAATGTTGTTTTCAGACAAGCAGCTTTGCAGTATACATGACAACATCGTTACTAGGTTAACATCTCCAGAGTATACATGACAACATCGTTATTAATTTAACATCTCCTGAGTATACATGACAACATCGTTACTAGGTTAACATCTCCAGAGTATACATGACAACCTCGTTCCCAGACTAGCCAATTCCACAAACTATATGACCTTTTGGTTGCAAGATCAGAAGGTTCTCATGACCACGTGGCGGTCAGGTCAGCTCTAGAGTATACATGAATGCGAGGCTGTCAGGACAGCTTTACAGTATACATGACTACGTGGTAAGCAAACTACAAAGTATACATGATCACGTGATATCTACAGTGCAACCGTTGATTAATGTCAACATAAGTAAACACACTGGTGACCTCTGATGACCCAGAGGTCATAACAGTCTTGACACGAGTCAACATTTTCATTCTTAAAATAACAGGAGTCTTGTATTAAGACTTTTGTCATAAGTACTCGAGGGCAGTTTTCACTCCTTAATGGCTATCACTTCCTTCAGATAAAGGTTCTTAGAATCACTTAATGCTGAGGTGAAGGTCTATATACAACCCGTCCTCCAAATAGAACGTCGCATTTTAACGTATATTCTAAGGCCAACAATTGTCGTACCAAAAATGGTAGCAGCTCCCGAAATTTTCTTACTCTCTCGTTTTCTGTTTTGGGTACTCTGGTAGGTTAGGATAATGGGGACAGTAGGATAATGGTATAACAGTTTCTTGATGTTTCTTGACGTGTATATATATATATATATATATATATATATATATATATATATATATATATATATATATATATATATATATATATATATATATATATATATATATATATATATATATATATATATTTTATTAAATATGACCGAAAAAGTAAGATTAATAATTCTAACACGAATTTTCTCAATCTTTCGTACATTATGCTTCACTGTTGGAGGTAAATCAAAAATCACTTCTCCAAAATTCATTTTTATTTCTAGTCTGACGCGACACGGGCGCGTTTCGTAAAACTTATTACATTTTCAAAGACTTCACAAATACACAACTGATTAGAACTTGCGTTTCCCTGATTTTATATCTACATTTGAGTGAGGTGGGAAGGGTGATGTGGCATTACATTTGAGTGAGGTGGGAAGGATGATGTGGCATTAGAGGATATTAATAGGGTATTAAAAGTATCAACACAAGACAGAACACGAAACAATGGATATTGAATAGAAGTGTTTGTAGAAAGCCTATTGGTCCATATTTCTTGATGCTTCTATATTGGAGCGGAGTCTTGAGGTGGGTAGAATATAGTTGTGCAATAATTGGCTGTTGATTGCTGGTGTTGACTTCTTGATGTGTAGTGCCTCGCAAACGTCAAGCCGCCTGCTATCGCTGTATCTATCGATGATTTCTGTGTTGTTTACTAGGATTTCTCTGGCGATGGTTTGGTTATGGGAAGAGATTATATGTTCCTTAATGGAGCCCTGTTGTTTATGCATCGTTAAACGCCTAGAAAGAGATGTTGTTGTCTTGCCTATATACTGGGTTTTTTGGAGCTTACAGTCCCCAAGTGGGCATTTGAAGGCATAGACGACGTTAGACTCTTTTAAAGCGTTCTGTTTCGTGTCTGGAGAGTTTCTCATGAGTAGGCTGGCCGTTTTTCTGGTTTTATAGTAAATCGTCAGTTGTATCCTCTGATTTTTGTCTGTAGGGATAACGTTTCTATTAACAATATCTTTCAGGACCCTTTCCTCTGTTTTATGAGCTGTGGAAAAGAAGTTCCTGTAAAATAGTCTAATAGGGGGTATAGGTGTTGTGTTAGTTGTCTCTTCGGAGGTTGCATGGCTGTAGATATAAAATATAAATAAAATATAAATGTAGATATAAAATCAGGGAAACGCAAGTTCTAATCAGTTGTGTATTTGTGAAGTCTTTGAAAATGTAATAAGTTTTACGAAACGCGCCCGTGTTGCGTCAGACTAGAAATAAAAATGAATTTTGGAGAAGTGATTTTTGATTTACCTCCAACAGTGAAGCATAATGTACGAAAGATTGAGAAAATTCGTGTTAGAATTATTAATCTTACTTTTTCGGTCATATTTAATAAAATATGTCTACAGGAAAGACTGCTACCAAAATATATATATATATATATATATATATATATATATATATATATATATATATATATATATATATATATATATATATATATTTTGGTAGCAGTCTTTCCTGTAGACATATATTATTAAATATGACCGAAAAAGTATGATTAATAATTCTAACACGAATTTTCTCAATCTTTCGTACATTTCGTTTCACTGTTGGAGGTAAATCAAAAATCAATTCTCCAAAATTCATTTTTATTTCTAGTCTGACGCGACACGAGCGCGTTTCGTAAAACTTATTACATTTTCAAAGACTTTAGTTCACAAATACACAACTGAATAGAACTTACGCATCTCCGATTTTATATCTACATTTGAGTGAGGTGGAAGGGGTGATGTGGCATTAACACAAGACAGAACAAGATGTGGTATTAATAGGGTATTAATTTCATCAACACAAGACAGAACACGAAACAATGGATATTGAATAGAAGTGTTTATAGAAAGCCTATTGGTCCATATTTCTTGATGCTTCTATATTGGAGCGGAGTCTTGAGGTGGGTAGAATATAGTTGTGCAATAATTGGCTGTTGATTGCTGGTGTTGACTTCTTGATGTGTAGTGCCTCGCAAACGTCAAGCCGCCTGCTATCGCTGTATCTATCGATGATTTCTGTGTTGTTTACTAGGATTTCTCTGGCGATGGTTTGGTTGTGGGAAGAGATTATATGTTCCTTAATGGAGCCCTGTTGCTTATGCATCGTTAAACGCCTAGAAAGAGATGTTGTCTTGCCTATATACTGGTTTTTTTGGAGCTTACAGTCCCCAAGAGGGCATTTGAAGGCATAGACGACGTTAGTCTCTTTTAGAGCGTTCTGTTTTGTGTCTGGAGAGTTTCTCATGAGTAGGCTGGCCGTTTTTCTGGTTTTATAGTAAATCGTCAGTTGTATCCTCTGATTTTTGTCTGTAGGGATAACGTTTCTATTAACAATATCTTTCAGGACCCTTTCCTCCGTTTTATGAGCTGTGGAAAAGAAGTTTCTGTAAAATAGTCTAATAGGGGGTATAGGTGTTGTGTTAGTTGTCTCTTCAGAGGTTGCATGGCTTTTCACTTTCCTTCTTATGATGTCTTCGACGAAACCATTGGAGAAGCCGTTATTGACTAGGACCTGCCTTACCCTACAGAGTTCTTCGTCGACTTGCTTCCATTCTGAGCTGTGGCTGAGAGCACAGTCTCAAGACTCCGCTCCAATATAGAAGCATCAAGAAATATGGACAAATAGGCTTTCTACAAACACTTCTATTCAATATCCATTGTTTCGTGTTCTGTCTTGTGTTGATGAAATTAATACCCTATTAATACCACATCTTGTTCTGTCTTGTGTTAATGCCACATCACCCCTTCCACCTCACTCAAATGTAGATATAAAATCGGAGATGCGTAAGTTCTATTCAGTTGTGTATTTGTGAACTAAAGTCTTTGAAAATGTAATAAGTTTTACGAAACGCGCTCGTGTCGCGTCAGACTAGAAATAAAAATGAATTTTGGAGAATTGATTTTTGATTTACCTCCAACAGTGAAACGAAATGTACGAAAGATTGAGAAAATTCGTGTTAGAATTATTAATCATACTTTTTCGGTCATATTTAATAATATATGTCTACAGGAAAGACTGCTACCAAAATATACAAAATCGAGATATATATACATCCCAAACATCTCCACTTCCCGAGGGCACCAGATGAGTGTGGGGTTAGTCTGCATTTTTGAAAAATGCAGACTAACCCCACACTCATCTGGTGCCCTCGGGAAGTGGAGATGTTTGGGATGTATATATATCTCGAACTCTCTACTTCTTTTGTAGGGTCTGATGGTGTAGTGGGTTAAAGCATACTAGTTATTGCAGCTACTGGAAGGTAGTTGTGCTTTCTGGGTTCGAGTCCCACTGGTGGGTGTTGTCCAAAGATTATTAATCTTCACTTGTGGTTTATGCAAGTATAGGCTTATATATATATATATACACACATATATATATATATGTCGTACCTAGTAGCCAGAACGCACTTCTCAGCCTACTAAGCAAGGTCCGATTTGCCTAATAAGCCAAATTTGAGAAAATATATTTATTCATGAAAACTTGGCTTATTAGGCAAATTGGGCCTTGCATAGTAGGCTGAGAAGTGCGTTCTGGCTACTAGGTACGACATATATATATATATATATATATATATATATATATATATATATATATATATATATATATATATATATATATATATATATATGTCCTAGTAGCTAGAACGTACTTCTCAGCCTAGTATGCAAGGCCCGATTTGCCTAATAAGCCAAGTTTTCATGAATTAATTGTTTTTCGACTACCTAACCTAACCTAACCTAACTTTTTCGGCCACCTAACCTAACCTAACCTATTAGGATAGGTTAGGTTAGGTTAGGTAGGGTTGGTTAGGTTCGGTCATATATCTACGTTAATTTTAACTCCAATAAAAAAACTGACCTCATACATAATGAAATGGGTAGCTTTATCATTTCATAAGAAAATAATTAGAGAAAATATATTAATTCATGAAAACTTGGCTTATTAGGCAAATCGGGCCTTGCATAGTAGGCTGAGAAGTGCGTTCTGGCTACTAGGTACGACAGACATATATATATATATATATATATATATATATATATATATATATATATATATATATATATATATATATATATATATATATATATATATATATATATATATATATATATATATATATATATATATATTAGTATATTTTGGTAGCAGTCTTTCCTGTAGACATATATTATTAAATATGACCGAAAAAGTAAGATTAATAATTCTAACACGAATTTCTCAATCTTTCGTACATTACGCTTCCCTGTTGGAGGTAAATCAAAAATCACTTCTCCAAAATTCATTTTTATTTCTAGTCTGACGCGACACGGGCGCGTTTCGTAAAACTTATTACATTTTCAAAGACTTCACAAATACACAACTGATTAGAACGTATCTCTGATTTTATATCTACATTTGAGTGAGGTGGGAAGGGTGATGTGGCATTAACACAAGACAGAACAGGAGGGAATATTAATAGGGTATTAAAAGTATCAACACAAGACAGAACAGAAACAATGGGTATTGAATAGAAGTGTTTGTAGAAAGCCTATTGGTCCATATTTCTTGATGCTTCTATATTGGAGCGGAGTCTTGAGGTGGGTAGAATATAGTTGTGCAATAATTGGCTGTTGATTGCTGGTGTTGACTTCTTGATGTGTAGTGCCTCGCAAACGTCAAGCCGCCTGCTATCGCTGTATCTATCGATGATTTCTGTGTTGTTTACTAGGATTTCTCTGGCGATGGTTTGGTTATGGGAAGAGATTATATGTTCCTTAATGGAGCCCTGTTGCTTATGCATCGTTAAACGCCTAGAAAGAGATGTTGTTGTCTTGCCTATATACTGGGTTTTTTGGAGCTTACAGTCCCCAAGTGGGCATTTGAAGGCATAGACGACATTAGTCTCTTTTAAAGCGTTCTGTTTTGTGTCTGGAGAGTTTCTCATGAGTAGGGTGGCCGTTTTTCTGGTTTTATAGTAAATCGTCAGTTGTATCCTCTGATTTTTGTCTGTAGGGATAACGTTTCTATTAACAATATCTTTCAGGACCCTTTCCTCCGTTTTATAAAACGGATGCATAATGCAACAGGGCTCCATTAAGGAACATATAATCTCTTCCCATAACCAAACCATCGCCAGAGAAATCCTAGTAAACAACACAGAAATCGTCGATAGATACAGCGATAGCAGGCGGCTTGACGTTTGCGAGGCACTACACATCAAGAAGTCAACACCAGCAATCAACAGCCAATTATTGCACAACTATATTCTACCCACCTCAAGACTCCGCTCCAATATAGAAGCATCAAGAAATATGGACCAATAGGCTTTCTACAAACACTTCTATTCAATACCCATTGTTTCTGTTCTGTCTTGTGTTGATACTTTTAATACCCTATTAATATCCCCTCCTGTTCTGTCTTGTGTTAATGCCACATCACCCTTCCCACCTCACCCAAATGTAGATATAAAATCAGAGATACGTTCTAATCAGTTGTGTATTTGTGAAGTCTTTGAAAATGTAATAAGTTTTACGAAACGCGCCCGTGTCGCGTCAGACTAGAAATAAAAATTAATTTTGGAGAAATGATTTTTGATTTACCTCCAACAGTGAAGCGTAATGTACGAAAGATTGAGAAAATTCGTGTTAGAATTATTAATCTTACTTTTTCGGTCATATTTAATAATATATATATATATATATATATATATATATATATATATTAGTATATTTTGGTAGCAGTCTTTCTTGTAAACATATGTTATTAAATATGACCAAAAAAGTAAGTTTAATAATTCTAACACGAATGTTCTCAATATTTCTTATGTTTCTTTTCACTGTCGATGTAATTGAAAAATTAATTCTCCAAAATTCTTTTTTATTTTTAGTCTCTGACGCGACACTTGAACGCTTTTCGTAATAACTTATTACATTTTCAAAGACTTCAGTTTACACACACACAACTATAACCTGCAAACACTAAACAGAGTTCTACTATGCTATCATTTAAACAGGTTTTATCTTATATACTCGCATTTGGGTGAGGTGATATGTTACAACAGTTTTGGATGAGATGAACAAAACTTTCAAACTAAGACAGAGCAAACTTTCAACAAGACAGAACACGGTGCATTGGGTGTAAATTGCATAAATTAAAGTGAAGAATGGAAGTAACTGCAAAGGGCCTATTGGCTCATATATCTTGATGCTCCTATATTGGTGCAGAGTCTTGAAGTAGGTAGAATATAGTTGTGCATTAATTGGCTGTTGATTGCTGGTGTTGAGTTCTTGATGATTAATGCCTCGCAGATGTCAAGCCGCCTGCTATCGCTGTATCTATCAATGATTTCCGTGTTTTCTGTTAAGACTTCTCTGGTGATGGTCTAGTTGTGGGAAGAGATTATATGGTTCTTAATGGAGCCCTGTTGCTTATGCATCGTTAATCGCCTGGAAAGAGATGTTGTTGTCTTGCTTATATACTGAGTTCTTTGAGGCTTACAGTCCCTAAGTGGACATTTGAAGGCATAGACGACGTTGGGGTCTTTTAAAGCGTTCTGCTTAGTGTCTGGAGAGTTTCTCATGAGTAGGCTGGCCGTTTTTTTGGTTTTATAGTAAATTGTCAGTTGTATCTTCTGATTTTCGTCTGTAGGGATAACGTTCCCATTAACAATATATTTCAGGACCCTTTCCTCCGTTTTATGAGCTGTGGAAAAGAAGTTCCTGTAAAATAATCTAATAGGGGGTCAAGTAAAAGGATAAAAGACGCAAAACAAATCGTATAAACAATGAAACTTTTAATTAACTTTAAGCAAATATGAACAAAGTTAATCCCTTGGCTACGTTCAGTGCGAATTAAACATAAATACAAAGACAAAACACAATATAAAATAAAATAATGGTTACGTTACTCTACAATGAACAAGACAAACAATTAGTTAAAGGTGCTGAGAATATTTATCTAGCTGAAACCTTCACTAATATACAGAGTGTATGCTAGATAGAAGTGTCAGTTTTGAGAGCACAGAATATTTCTAAGGCCGCTTGCTCATGCACGACTATTTATAGGCGATGCAGATGGCGCTGCAGTCGAGTGGAGTCGCTGATTCACCAATGGGAGGAATGCTGGCTTGAAGTGGTAGTTTGGTGATTGACGAGGGTGGTGCACCGACAGCGAAGGGAGGGCGTTTGGAGAGTGAGTGTTGAGCACGTATTACCCTCTGTAGAGATGTATTCTACTATATAGATACTACTCTTGAAACTAGTGTCTTGATGTTGCAGACGTACTGAAGTAACGTGACTTAGGAAAGAGCAGGCAAAAATCTCTCTTTGAAAGAGATTCCCGTCACAGCTCTCCCCCGAAGCATGCTCTTACGTGTTAAGTTACTTCAATAGATGGTTGAGTAGTAGGAGTAGCTGCCTTTACCTCGTAGATCCTGGAGAGAGCGTCTGCTATGATGTTATCCGGGCCCTTATTGAAGAAGATCTCCAGGTTAAAATTTTGCAGGTACAGAGCCCAGCGTAGAAGATGTTGATTGCTGAATTGGGCCTGTTGCAGGAATCGTAGGGGTTGTGGTCTGAGTAGATGGTAATAGACCGATTACCCTGTAGGTAAGATTCGAAATGTTGCAGGTTCAGGACGATGGAGAGGAGTTCCATTTCTATGGTGCTATAGTTCTTCTGATGAGGCTTCAACTTGTAGCTGTAGTAGCTGACAGGAAGAACCTCTTCGCCACGTTGTTGCATTAGGACGCCCCCGATGCCGGTGCCACTTGCGTCGACATTGATGATGAAGGGCTTCATAATATTTGGAGAGGCGAGAATGGGATCAGAACATAGCAGAGTTTTTAGTTGTTCAAAGGCAACGGTCTGTTGAATGGTCCAATGATACCGTTGCTTGGGGCTGGTCAGATTAATCAATGGTGTCGCTACCGAACTAAAAATGTTCACGAACCTACGATAGTATCATGCAAGGCCAAGGAAGCGCAGGAGCTGCTTCCCGGTTGTAGGTTGTGGGTAATGCTGAATGGGTTGAGTGTGAATGGTTAAAGTAGCTAGGCTGCCACTTCCTATTACATGACCAAGATAACGCACTTTACCTTTAGCAAATGTGGACTTGCCAAAGTTGATGGTAAGGCCAGCTGTCAGGAGCTTCGAGAACAATCGTTGCAGCTGGAGCAGATGTTCGCTCCAGGTGTCAATTGCCACAACGATGTCATCCAAGTAGGCTTAGGTGTGATCTAGGCCGTAGATGACGCGGTTGACAGTTCGCTGGAAGGTGGCCGGGGTGTTACACAGTCCAAAAGGAAGGCGTTCATATCTGTGCAGGCAAAAGGAGTGGTGAAGGCAGATATTTCCTTCGCTCGCTCTGTCAGATTGATCTGATAATAGTCCTTTAACAAATCATTTTGGGAAAGATAATTAGCATTACCTACTGCGTCAAGGATATCATCTATTCGAGGTAAAGGGTAAGCATCCTTGACGGTCACAAGATTCAGTTTCCTATAGTCGGTACATAGTCGTACTCTACCATGCGGTTTCGGTACCAAGATGCAGGGTGAGGCCCAAAGGGAATCAAAAAGGAAGGCCAGCCCATGATCCAGAAGGTACTGTACCTCAGCATGCATAACTTCCTTTTTGTATGGGTTGATATGGTAGAAGGATTGACGAATCGCTCGGGTGTCAGGAGGTAGCTGGATGTCGTGCTGAACCACTTTACATTCCTGGGGATCATCGCTGAACAACTTCTGATGTTCTTGAAGAACTCTGATGAGAGGAGCACTGTTACAGTCCTGTAAATATTTACGAAGATCAGTAAGGATTTCCGAGATGGAAGGCACTGAATCAGAGTTGGTGATTTCGGGAGGAGAAGCAGGGAAGGTCTTACTGTGGAGGTATGGATCTTGAAAGGTGGAGAGAGATACTAGCACAGTGGAGAGAGTACCTTTATACTCACTCAGAAGATTGACGTGGCACAACTGGGTCCTTCGCCGCCTATCTGGAGTCTCAAGAACGTCGTTGCGGTTGTTTCTCCACTCCTTGATGCGGTAAGGTCCTGAAAACGTATTTTGCCATGGTGAATCAGGGATCGGTAAATATGCTAAAACGAAGTCTCCAGCTTTAAATTTCCTGATTTTACTGCGTTTGTCAAAATGAGTCTTCATTCTATCTTGAGCTTTTAATAAATTATCATTGGCAAATTTATGTACTCTCTCTAGAATGTGCTTTAAGTTTTGAAGAAACTCGGGCACATTCTGAGGGCCACTGAAGGTGGCATTACGTAGAGAGTCTTTCGAAGCTTTAAGAGGAGTACTGCACTTACGTCCGTAGAGCATCTCATAAGGAGATACTCCTAGAGACTCATTTGGGAGACTTCTGAAAATGCACATGATAATGTCAAGTTGTTTATCCCAGTCTTTCAAAGTTACATTGCAAAATTTCTTAAGGAGTGATTTTATTGTTTTGTGACTACGTTCAAGAGAACCCTGTGAAGCAGGAGGCCTCGTAGCCTGGTGGATAGCGCGCAGGACTCGTAATTCTGTGGCGCGGGTTCGATTCCCGCACGAGGCAGAAACAAATGGGCAAAGTTTCTTTCACCCTGAATGCCCCTGTTACCTAGCAGTAAATAGGTACCTGGGAGTTAGTCAGCTGTCACGGGCTGCTTCCTGGGGGTGGAGGCCTGGTCGACGACCGGGCCGCGGGGACACTAAAAGCCCCGAAATCATCTCAAGATAACCTCAAGAAGATAGGAGCTGGACAATACCTGAGTGATGTTGAATTCTTCCAGTATCTTCTTAAAGAGATCACTGGTGAAGTTGGTGCCACAGTCACATTGAATCTCCCAAGGAAATCCATATTGTGTTAAGATCTTCAACAGTTGTTTCACCACCGTAGCAGCCGTAAAGTTCTTTACAGGAACTGCTATGGGGAATCTGGTGGTTGGACACAGGATGCTTAGTATATAAGTGTTGCCAGAACTGGTCCGGACATAGAACACAGTCTATGATGAGTCTGTGGAAAGGTTCCGAAGGCACCGGGATAGGAATCTAAGGAGCCTTGGCAATCGGGATGTTAGGTTTTCCTGCCATCTGACATGTATGACACTGTTGTACATACGTTTTTACATATTTAATCATACCTGTTCAGTAATAGTCTTGTCTGATTCCGTGATAGGTTTTATTAAAACCGTAGTGAGAAAGTGCTCCATGGTCCAGGTGTAGAATATCGGGCCGTAGGCTGGTGGGAACTACTAGTTGGTCGACATTAGCCCAATCGTCATCCTCCGTTAGTTTACTGGGTTGGTACCTCCGATAGAGCAATTAGTTTTCTATGAAGAACCCAGGAATACTGTCAGATTGAGTCTCGGCCTGGAAGAATAATGGTGATAATGAAGGATCCTCCCTCTGTAACTAACGGAACTCCAACATAGTAAGATTCGGTGGTAGATTCTGATGTCTTGAGGGACAGCTGTTGCAGTAGTCAGCTGGTTGCGGGCGTGCAGCTTGCGCACGGGTTGTCACCAAAACCGGAGGAGAGACTTCATCACTTTCTTGGACCTCTGCTGGAATATACTTCAAGATGGGGTTTTTCACTACAGAGTCACATACCTGGGGTTTGTCCATGATGATCAAGTTGAAAAGTTGCAGATCTTCTGCCAAGTCGTTGCCCAGGAGAAGTTGTATCCCTGACATGGGAAAAGGCTTTTCCCGGATGGCGTCTTGGACTTCACCTTGTACAAAAGGACAATCCAGGTGGACTCTGGCGCGTGGATACGGAGTGGTAGCAGTGAGGTCAGTGATAAGGACCGTCTCCCCGGTGTAGGTGATGTTAGGCACAGCCGATTTCAAAATGATAGACTGAAGAACAGCTGTGTCCCTCAAGATCTTCACTTTAGAACATCCCTCCGAATCTGTACTGTTGGCAGAGACAGTTCCAGGGTGCAGGTGTTTGCTGAAGAGAGAAAGATCATTAACAGGAACACCAACATTCATTACAGGCTTACCGGACTTAGGAGTTGGTTTGGGTTTAGGAGTTTCACTATAGCCTTTGTATTGGGCTTTACCACATTTATCTATGGTATGTCCATAGAGCTTGCAATACTTACTATATAATTGAGAGGTTGCTTGATTGGAACTCACTTTGTCATAATTAGACCAAGATTTGTTACTGGAAGATGTGTCAGCTGTTAACCTGTGTATAAGACTGTAGGTGTTAGCCGACTTCGCACATCTGATGTAGTCGGTTTCCTCCTTATCCGCTAAGTGAAGACGGATGGAAGCAGGAATACGTCGAAAGAATTCTTCGACTAGAATAAGGTTGACAAGGTCTGAAAATGTAGAAACATGGGCTGCTTCCAGCCATTTCATGAAATATCTTTTCTTAGTATTGGCAAATTTTAAATAGGTGGTGGCACTTGCCTTTAGATACTCACGGAATTTTCGTCTGTGGCTTTCGGTAGAGAGAAGGTAGGCGTCTAAAACGGCTTGCTTTAAGATGGTGTAGTCATTCACAGACGCTAAGGTACTGAGAGTAACCGCAGCTTGTCCTGTGAGATGCACTCTGAGAAATATAGACCACTGATCTTCAGGCCAGCTAAGTCTTTTAGCCAGAGCCTCAAAAGTAGTAAAAAACACATCTATCTCTGTCTCAACGAATGGTGGCATTAACTTACTTGCCTTGGAGACATTGAAGCTTACTGGAAGACTGGCTGTAGCTTGTTGGCGCCGAGTGTGGTGTGTAGTTTCCAAGTCGAGTTCTTGTCTACGGTATTCTAGAACACTATCGGCTTGCTTCTTATCGTGTTCACGTTGTATCTCCAGATTACGTTTTCTTACTTCAAGCTGTTCCCTCTCACGCTCACGTTGTAGGGCAGTCTCGCGTTCCTGTTCTTCTTTCTTTAGGGCAGCCTCGCGCTCCTTTTGGGCAGCCTCCTGTTCCTTCCTTTGTAGAGCTTCCTTCTCAAAGGCAGCTTGTTCTTTCAGACGTTCACGTTCGGCATTAGCAAGTTGTAGAGCTTCTTTTTGGCTTTTACATTCTACTTTCGCTAGTTCTAGCTTTAACTTCATAGAGCTGCCAGAGCTTGCCGGTCTGCAATGGAATAGTTTTCGTGAGAATCAGAGTCTATAATTCCATTATCAAAGAGGTGGTCAAGGATAAGGTTATGTAATTCACTTTTGTTGGCTCCGTGGGGAACATCCAGTTGGTACTCATGTGCTAGAGTTTGTAATTCTGTCTTCTTGGCACGAATTAAGTTCCCTACTTCATTTGCTGGATCACTACGAAATGCTGAGAGACGAAGCATTTTGAGATAGCAAACAAATGTACAGAGAGCATACCTGTGATATTATAAATGTCAGTAACAGGATGACGTGGCAACTGGTGACTATCCTGTGGAAATTCAATCGTTAATGTGAAAAGAACTAACGTTAATATTAGATGTTAAGTGATCAAAATTGCTGGGAAATCTTGTACCCGGCACTCAATATACGAGAATAAGGGCAAGAAAATCCTACTAAAATAAATGAAACTTTGATAGTTTCCAAAACAAATGTAACTCTGATGGTTTCAAAATTGAAAGGGTAGATCAAAAACGTAGGGATACCTTGCCGGGTCTCTATAGGACGGAAGCAAGGAGTTTCCTACTTAACTAAATGATACTTACAGAATTAGCGTTCTTTGTGCTCTGAAAAAGAAAGCCAATTCCCTACCTGAGTAAATATCATAATCTCTGACCAACGTGTAGGGGTGCGAGTGTCAACTGGTGACGAGAACTGCTTGTTGAGGTCCCAACTCAACATCGTAGTCCGTGCTAGAGGAACTATGGCCCTCTTTATCCTTCTTCGGTAGGATTGCAGAAGATAGGGTGCTTTGGCCCGAAGACAAACCAAAGTACCAGGGTACCAAAGTGATGATCTGCCATAATTGAAAAATAATCTAGGGACGAGAATAAGGTGGAATGCACGAGTAATGACACCGAGGGATAAACAACCAATTAAGAGAGTGACTGAGGCCTCCAGACACCACGTAATCCACAGTCATCCAACACTCATAATATGTTACACTCGGAAAACACAAAATACACAGCACCATAAAAATATTGAAAGTTATGAAATTATTGAAAAGCAACTGTATCAAAGACAAGTACACTTACCACAAATTGAAATGATTGTTCTAGATCCTGAATGAGGCTCCTAGGACAGGCCCCATTAATGTGATGGGAAAATGTAAGTGTAAGGCAGTCCACCCAATGGCTGGTGTAAATGCCAATCACATTAGTAAAAAAAAATAGAAAAAAAAGTTGACTGCTTGGCTGTTGTCTCCTGTGGTCAAGTAAAAGGGAAAAACACGCAAAACAAATCGTATAAACAAACACCAGTCTCCGTGGTGTAGTGGTAAGACACTCGCCTAGCGTTCCGCGAGCGCTATGTCATGGGTTCGTATCTTAAGAACATAAGAACATAAGAACAAAGGTAACTGCAGAAGGCCTATTGGCCCATACGAGGCAGCTCCTATTCTATAACCACCCAATCCCACTCATATACATGTCCAACCCGTGCTTGAAACAATCGAGGGACCCCACCTCCACAATGTTACGCGGCAATTGGTTCCACAAATCAACAACCCTGTTACTGAACCAGTATTTACCCAAGTCTTTCCTAAATCTAAACTTATCCAATTTATACCCATTGTTTCGTGTTCTGTCCTGTGTTGATACTTTTAATACCCTACTAATATCCCCCCGGTTATGTCCATTCATCCACTTGTAAACCTCTATCATGTCACCCCTAACTCTTCGCCTTTCCAGTGAATGCAACTTAAGCTTTGTTAATCTTTCTTCATATGAAAGATTTCTAATTTGGGGAATTAACTTAGTCATCCTACGCTGGACACGTTCAAGTGAATTTATATCCATTCTATAATATGGCGACCAAAACTGAACTGCATAATCTAAATGGGGCCTAACTAGAGCAAGATATAGCTTGAGAACCACACCAGGTGTCTTGTTACTAACGCTGCGATTAATAAATCCAAGTGTCCGATTTGCCTTATTACGAACATTTATGCATTGATCCTTTTGTTTTAAATTCTTACTAATCATAACTCCCAGATCCCTTTCGCAATCCGACTTCGCAATCACAACACCATCTAGCTCGTATCTTGTAACTCTATCATCATTACCTAACCTCAGAACTTTACATTTATCAG
This sequence comes from Procambarus clarkii, assembly GCF_040958095.1. Taxonomy (NCBI): domain Eukaryota; kingdom Metazoa; phylum Arthropoda; class Malacostraca; order Decapoda; family Cambaridae; genus Procambarus; species Procambarus clarkii. The sequence goes on from NC_091204.1 coordinate 1,172,485, forward strand.
CATTAAACTGCATCTGCCAATCCTTTGACCATTTCAAAACCCTATCTAGATCAACTTGAAGTGATAGTGAGTCCTCCTCCGAATTAATTTCCCTACCGATTTTCGTATCATCGGCAAATTTGCAAATGTTGCTACTCAAACCTGAATCTAAATCATTTATATAAATTATAAACAACAGAGGTCCCAGGACAGAGCCTTGAGGCACTCCACTTACAACATTTTCCCACTCTGACTTGATTCCATTTATACTAACTCTCTGTTTCCTTTGGTATAGCCATGCTTGGGGACCACTGTGTTGAAGGTGGAGTCAGTCTACCCGAGGCAGCCAGTCTCCATACTGTCCAGTTTGCTGCAGCTGTTGTGACGTCGTCCCCCCGGAAGAACACTGTGGTGTGTTAAGCCTGCCAGTGGAGTGGCAGTGGAAGGATTTACCCGGGACCGACGGTTGGAGACGATAATCCACTGGGGTATTGAGGACAGGAGGGTGATTGGTGATATCACACGAGACTCCTGTCTAGGGCGTACCCCTTTTATCGTTCGTGGAGTGGCCGTGCCAGCCTTGGTGGCTCAGTACCTGCCAGCAGACCTGCTGGACGTGTGGTTGACGGCCTCCACGACGGTGCCCCCAGTGGACCTGTGTTTTGGCTGACCTGTGGCCAGGGTAGGCTCGGCGTTCTCAGAGGACACGTCTTGAGGCCACGAAGAAAGCACCGCGGACTCAGCACCTAGCTTCGAGGATCCATAGTCTCCAGCAGAAGACTACAGTATTTGGGTCAAATTGATTGGAAAGTCTTGGGTATGGGGTGTGGGCCGGTCTTGGAGCGAGACATGAACCCAGCGATAGGTGACTTAAATGGGGATTTCGATGTGGATTCAATATATAACTTATTTAAGAATATTCTAAACAAAGCACAGGAACGTAGTATACCATACAAATTGAATAGATCGAATACTAATGACCCAAAGTGGATAACAAAGAATTTGAAGAACCTTATAGGTAAAAAGAGAGCTTGGTACAAAAGGATTAAAAATGGGGAGGTCACTTTAGAACAGGAATTCATACAACTGGTTAGAAATGTTAAAAAAGAGATAAGGAAAGCAAAAAGAAACTATGAAGTTCGCATAGCAGGGCAAGCAAAGACAAATCCTAAAGGGTTTTTTCAGTTATATCGTACTAAGACTAGGGAAAGGATAGGTCCATTAAAAACTGAGACAGGTCAAATAACAGATAGTGATGAAGAGATGGAGTAGTATTTTTAATAAATATTTTGTATCTGTATTTACTAAAGAGGAACTTAACAATATGCCTTCAGCCGAACAAGTCTATGTGGGTGGGGACGAGGACAGGTTGACGAGTTTAGCAGTTACCAGGGAGGATGTTCTTAAACAAATAGTAAAACTCAAACCAAACAAATCCCCAGGGCCGGATGAAGTGTTTGCCAGGGTGCTTAAAGAATGCAAAGAGGAGCTTTGTGACCCACTGTCAACCATATTTAATAAATCAATAGAGTCAGGCAGAGTGCCAGAGTTTTGGAAAGTTGCTAATGTGATACCAGTTTTTAAGAAAGGAGATAGATCACTTGCGTCTAACTATCGACCAATTAGCCTAACGTCTATTGTGGGAAAGTTACTCGAATCTATAATAGCAAATAAAATTCGTCTTCATCTTGAAAAACATAAATTAATAATTGAGTCGCAACATGGTTTTATAAATGGCCGTTCATGTTTAACAAATTTGTTATCTTTTTATTCTAGCATTGTTGAGGCAGTTGATAGTGGTAAGGATTGCGATGTTGTATACCTTGACTTTAGCAAAGCTTTTGATACAGTGCCACATGAAAGACTGATTAAAAAGATAGAGTCTCATGGTATTGGGGGTGCTATATTAAGCTGGATTAGGGCATGGCTATACCAAAGGAAACAGAGAGTTAGTATAAATGGAATCAAGTCAGAGTGGGAAAATGTTGTAAGTGGAGTGCCTCAAGGCTCTGTCCTGGGACCTCTGTTGTTTATAATATATATAAATGATTTAGATTCAGGTTTGAGTAGCAACATTTGCAAATTTGCCGATGATACGAAAATCGGTAGGGAAATTAATTCGGAGGAGGACTCACTATCACTTCAAGTTGATCTAGATAGGGTTTTGAAATGGTCAAAGGATTGGCAGATGCAGTTTAATGCTGATAAATGTAAAGTTCTGAGGTTAGGTAATGATGATAGAGTTACAAGATACGAGCTAGATGGTGTTGTGATTGCGAAGTCGGATTGCGAAAGGGATCTGGGAGTTATGATTAGTAAGAATTTAAAACAAAAGGATCAATGCATAAATGTTCGTAATAAGGCAAATCGGACACTTGGATTTATTAATCGCAGCGTTAGTAACAAGACACCTGGTGTGGTTCTCAAGCTATATCTTGCTCTAGTTAGGCCCCATTTAGATTATGCAGTTCAGTTTTGGTCGCCATATTATAGAATGGATATAAATTCACTTGAACGTGTCCAGCGTAGGATGACTAAGTTAATTCCCCAAATTAGAAATCTTTCATATGAAGAAAGATTAACAAAGCTTAAGTTGCATTCACTGGAAAGGCGAAGAGTTAGGGGTGACATGATAGAGGTTTACAAGTGGATGAATGGACATAACCGGGGGGATATTAATAGGGTATTAAAAGTATCAACACAGGACAGAACACGAAACAATGGGTATAAATTGGATAAGTTTAGATTTAGGAAAGACTTGGGTAAATACTGGTTCAGTAACAGGGTTGTTGATTTGTGGAACCAATTGCCGCGTAACATTGTGGAGGTGGGGTCCCTCGATTGTTTCAAGCACGGGTTGGACAAGTATATGAGTGGGATTGGGTGGTTATAGAATAGGAGCTGCCTCGTATGGGCCAATAGGCCTTCTGCAGTTACCTTTGTTCTTATGTTCTTATGCTTAATATAGCACCCCCAATACCATGAGACTCTATCTTTTAAGAACATAAGAACATAAGAACAAAGGCAACTGCAGAAGGCCCACTGGCCCACACGAGACAGCTCCCATTCTATAACCACCCAATCCCACTCATATACTTGTCCAACCCGTGCTTGAAACAATCGAGGGACCCCACCTCCACAATGTTACGCGGCAATTGGTTCCACAAATCAACAACCCTGTTACTGAACCAGTATTTACCCAAGTCTTTCCTAAATCTAAACTTATCCAATTTATACCCATTGTTTCGTGTTCTGTCCTGTGTTGATACTTTTAATACCCTATTAATATCCCCCCGGTTATGTCCATTCATCCACTTGTAAACCTCTATCATGTCACCCCTAACTCTTCGCCTTTCCAGTGAATGCAACTTAAGCTTTGTTAATCTTTCTTCATATGAAAGATTTCTAATTTGGGGAATTAACTTAGTCATCCTACGCTGGACACGTTCAAGTGAATTTATATCCATTCTATAATATGGCGACCAAAACTGAACTGCATAATCTAAATGGGGCCTAACTAGAGCAAGATATAGCTTGAGAACCACACCAGGTGTCTTGTTACTAACGCTGCGATTAATAAATCCAAGTGTCCGATTTGCCTTATTACGAACATTTATGCATTGATCCTTTTGTTTTAAATTCTTACTAATCATAACTCCCAGATCCCTTTCGCAATCCGACTTCGCAATCACAACACCATCTAGCTCGTATCTTGTAACTCTATCATCATTACCTAACCTCAGAACTTTACATTTATCAGCATTAAACTGCATCTGCCAATCCTTTGACCATTTCAAAACCCTATCTAGATCAACTTGAAGTGATAGTGAGTCCTCCTCCGAATTAATTTCCCTACCGATTTTCGTATCATCGGCAAATTTGCAAATGTTGCTACTCAAACCTGAATCTAAATCATTTATATATATTATAAACAACAGAGGACCCAGGACAGAGCCTTGAGGCACTCCACTTACAACATTTTCCCACTCTGACTTGATTCCATTTATACTAACTCTCTGTTTCCTTTGGTATAGCCATGCCCTAATCCAGCTTAATATAGCACCCCCAATACCATGAGACTCTATCTTTTTAATCAGTCTTTCATGTGGCACTGTATCAAAAGCTTTGCTAAAGTCAAGGTATACAACATCGCAATCCTTACCACTATCAACTGCCTCAACAATGCTAGAATAAAAAGATAACAAATTTGTTAAACATGAACGGCCATTTATAAAACCATGTTGCGACTCAATTATTAATTTATGTTTTTCAAGATGAAGACGAATTTTATTTGCTATTATAGATTCGAGTAACTTTCCCACAATAGACGTTAGGCTAATTGGTCGATAGTTAGACGCAAGTGATCTATCTCCTTTCTTAAAAACTGGTATCACATTAGCAACTTTCCAAAGCTCTGGCACTCTGCCTGACTCTATTGATTTATTAAATATGGTTGACAGTGGGTCACAAAGCTCCTCTTTGCATTCTTTAAGCACCCTGGCAAACACTTCATCCGGCCCTGGGGATTTGATTTTAGATTTGATTTCAAACCTGATTTAGATTCAGGTTTGAGTAGCAACATTTGCAAATTTGCCGATGATACGAAAATCGGTAGGGAAATTAATTCGGAGGAGGACTCACTATCACTTCAAGTTGATCTAGATAGGGTTTTGAAATGGTCAAAGGATTGGCAGATGCAGTTTAATGCTGATAAATGTAAAGTTCTGAGGTTAGGTAATGATGATAGAGTTACAAGATACGAGCTAGATGGTGTTGTGATTGCGAAGTCGGATTGCGAAAGGGATCTGGGAGTTATGATTAGTAAGAATTTAAAACAAAAGGATCAATGCATAAATGTTCGTAATAAGGCAAATCGGACACTTGGATTTATTAATCGCAGCGTTAGTAACAAGACACCTGGTGTGGTTCTCAAGCTATATCTTGCTCTAGTTAGGCCCCATTTAGATTATGCAGTTCAGTTTTGGTCGCCATATTATAGAATGGATATAAATTCACTTGAACGTGTCCAGCGTAGGATGACTAAGTTAATTCCCCAAATTAGAAATCTTTCATATGAAGAAAGATTAACAAAGCTTAAGTTGCATTCACTGGAAAGGCGAAGAGTTAGGGGTGACATGATAGAGGTTTACAAGTGGATGAATGGACATAACCGGGGGGATATTAATAGGGTATTAAAAGTATCAACACAGGACAGAACACGAAACAATGGATATAAATTGGATAAGTTTAGATTTAGGAAAGACTTGGGTAAATACTGGTTCAGTAACAGGGTTGTTGATTTGTGGAACCAATTGCCGCGTAACATTGTGGAGGTGGGGTCCCTCGATTGTTTCAAGCACGGGTTGGACAAGTATATGAGTGGGATTGGGTGGTTATAGAATAGGAGCTGCCTCGTATGGGCCAATAGGCCTTCTGCAGTTACCTTTGTTCTTATGTTCTTATGATTTGTTTGGTTTGAGTTTTACTATTTGTTTAAGAACATCCTCCCTGGTAACTGCTAAACTCGTCAACCTGTCCTCGTCCCCACCCACATAGACTTGTTCGGCTGAAGGCATATTGTTAAGTTCCTCTTTAGTAAATACAGATACAAAATATTTATTAAAAATACTACTCATCTCTTCATCACTATCTGTTATTTGACCTGTCTCAGTTTTTAATGGACCTATCCTTTCCCTAGTCTTGGTACGATATAACTGAAAAAACCCTTTAGGATTTGTCTTTGCTTGCCCTGCTATGCGAACTTCATAGTTTCTTTTTGCTTTCCTTATCTCTTTTTTAACATTTCTAACCAGTTGTACGAATTCCTGTTCTAAAGTGACCTCCCCATTTTTAATCCTTTTGTACCAAGCTCTCTTTTTACCTATAAGGTTTTTCAAATTCTTTGTTATCCACTTTGGGTCATTAGTATTCGATCTATTCAATTTGTATGGTATACTACGTTCCTGTGCTTTGTTTAGAATATTCTTAAATAAGTTATATATTGAATCCACATCGAAATCCCCATTTAAGTCACCTATCGCTGGGTTCATGTCTCGCTCCAAGACCGGCCCACACCCCATACCCAAGAGTTTCCAATCAATTTGACCCAAAAAATTTCTTAGGCTATTAAAATCAGCTTTTCGAAAATCTGGCACTTTAACAGAATTTTCTCCTACTGGTCTATTCCATTCTATGCTAAATCTGATTTCTTTGTGATCACTGCTCCCTAGCTCACTCCCTATTTCGATGTCATTAATTTGCGTTTCCCTGTTAGTTAACACTAAATCTAAAATATTATTTTCCCGTGTTGGTTCCTTAATGTGTTGCGTAAGAAAGCAATCGTCAATTAATTCTAGAAAATCTTCTGCTTCACTATTCCCTGTTTTGTTCAACCAGTTTATTCCGCTAAAATTAAAGTCACCCATGACATAAATACTGTTAGATCTAGATGCTCTAGATATTTCATCCCATAGATGCTTTGCTTCCATTCTGTCTAAATTTGGTGGCCTATATATTACTCCTATTATAATATTATTAGCTTTTTCGTTTAATTCTATCCAAATAGTTTCTGTGTGTGGCTCTGTTTTGATTCCCTCTTTGAGACTACATTTCAAATTGTCCCTAACATATATGGCTACTCCACCTCCTCGTCTAATATATCTATCTGTGTGAAATAGTTTAAATCCATATATTTGATATTCAGCTAATAGTTCTCTATTTTCTACATTCATCCACGTTTCGGTAAGTGCAATAATATCTATTTTTTCTGTGCAGACAAGAGCATTTAATTCGTTAATTTTATTTCTTAGACTTCTACTGTTAATGTAATATACCCTAAGTGAATTGTTATTTTGCGGACCTTCTCTTTCCCTGATCGTTTTGCCAATTCCTTTCTCCCACAAACACATACTTTTATTACCTCCTTCCTCCAAATCAATTCCCATACCTCTATCTACTAACAGTTTAAACCCAAACAAACACCTCTAACCACTTCTTCTAACGAGTTCGCAACAGCAACAACCCCAGCTCTCGATAGATGCACCCCATCACGAGCATACATTTCATTTCTTCCATAGAAGTGTTCCCAGTTGTCTATGAAAGATATTGCATTTGATTTGCAATATCTTTCCAGCCGGCAATTGACACCAAGTGCCCTCGATATCCATTCATTTCCCACTCCCTTTCTTGGAAGAATGCCACATATGATCGGGATTCCTCCCTTGCTCCTAACTAACTCTATGGCTGTTTTATACCTCTGAATCAGTTCCTCACTCCTAACTCGACCAACATCATTTCCTCCCACGCTAATGCAAATAATGGGATTGTTCCCATTACCAGCCATAATATCATTCATGTTGTTTATAATATCACCAATGCCAGCTCCGGGATAGCAAACCCTTAACCTGTTCCCCCTATCTCTAGCACAAAACGTTCTATCCAAATACCTTATCTGGGAATCTCCCACAACTAATGTTTGCTTAGGTACTTCCTTTACTTTCTGAGGGGCCTGCGCTTCCTTTCTCTTCGTTGCTTTCCCTTTTGCGCGATCCACAGTCTCTCCACAGCACTCGTCCTCCAAAACGTCAAATGAATTAGAAGTTGCTATGGCGTTTGAAGGCGGCTTTATCAAAGTCTTCTTAAGGCCCCTGTCTTTCACAACTCTCCAAGACGAGGTCCCTTTACTACTGGTTTAGTCCGCCCAGTAAATCCTGGCCGGGGAGGATTTACTGGGCGCAATTCCTTAACTGTAGCCTCTTTTTAACGCAACAGTAAAATGTGTACTTGGACCCTGTTTTGTTCAACCAGTTTATTCCACTAAAATTAGTCACCCATGACGTAAATACTGTTAGATCTAGATGCCCTAGATTTTTCATCCCATAGATGCTTTGCTTCCATTCTGTCTAAATTTGGTGGCCTATATATAACTCCTATTATTACTATAATATAATATATATTATTATTTGCTTTTTCGTATAATTCTATCCAAATAGTTTCTGTGTGTAGCTCAGTTTTGATTCCCTCTTTGAGACTACATTTCAAATTGTCCCTAACATATATGGCTACTCCCCCTCCTCGTCTAATATATCTATCTGTGTGAAATAGTTTAAATCCATTTATTTGATATTCAGCTAATAGTTCTCTATTTTCTACATTCATCCACGTTTCGGTAAGTGCAATAATATCTATTTTTTCTGTGCAGACAAGAGCATTTAATTCGTTAATTTTATTTCTTAGACTTCTACTGTTAGTGTAATATACCCTAAGTGAATTGTAATTTTGAGGCCCTTCTCTTTCCCTGATCATTTTGCCAATTTCTTTCTCCCACAAACACATACTTTTATTACCTCCTTCTTCCAAATCAATTCCCATACCTCTATCTACTAACAGTTTAAACCCAAACAAACACCTCTAACCACTTCTTCCAACGAGTTCGCAACAGCAACAACCCCAGCTCTTGATAGATGCACCCCATCACGAGCATACATTCCATTTCTTCCATAGAAGTGTTCCCAGTTGTCTATGAAAGATATTGCATTTGATTTGCAATATCTTTTCAGCCGGCAATTGACACCAAGTGCCCTCGATATCCATTCATTTCCTACTCCCTTTCTAGGAAGAATGCCACATATGATCGATATTCCTCCCTTGCTCCTAACTAATTCAATGGCTGTCCTGAATCTCTGTATTAGTTCCTCACTCCTAACTCGTCCAACATCATTACCCCCTGCACTAATACAAATAATGGGTTTGTTTCCATTTCCTGTCATAATATCATTCATGTTTCCAACAATATCACCAATTCCAGCTCCCGGATAGCAAACCCTTAATCTGTTCCCCCTATCTCTGGCACAAAACGTTCTGTCTAAATACCTCACCTGGGAATCTCCCACAACCAAAATTTACTTCGATTCTCCCTTTTCCTTTCGAGCAGTTTGAGGGACCTGCGCTTCAATGCTCCTCGTTACTTTGTCTTTGCCACCTCGTTGAACAACAGGTTCAACACAGCACTCGTCCTCTAATACGTCAAATGCGTTAAAAGTCCTTAGGTGTAGGTTATTAGTTGTCGGTTTTGCCAAGGTTTTCTTAAGACCCCTGTCTTTCACAACTTGCCAAGACGAGGTCTTCTTAATACTGGTCCCGTCAGTCCTCCTTAATGAGGTCCCATCAATACTGGCCTCCTCCTTCGTTTCCTCCCGAAGTCGTAGCCGTCGTACCTCCTCCCGCAGGGAATCCATCTCTGCTCTCAGAGCTCCAACCAGACTCACCAAATCTTTTACTAATCCTTCCATTATTGCAATAATAATGTTATTAGAATCGGAGCTCCAACTAACACAACCTCTCACTGTGACTGCACCTGACTGACTGGGAATGATAGGGTTACAAGATACGAGGTAGATGGTGTTGAGATTGCGAAGTCGAATTGCGAAAGGGATCTGGGAGTTATGATTAGTAAGAATTTAAAACAAAAGGATCAATGCATGAATGTTCGTAATAAGGCGAATAGGACACTGGGATTTATTAATCGAAGCGTTAGTAACAAGACACCTGGTGTGGTTCTTAAGCTATATCTTGCTCTGGTTAGGCCCCATTTAGATTATGCAGTTCAGTTTTGGTCGCCGTATTATAGAATGGATATAAATTCACTTAAACGTGTCCAACGTAGGATGACTAAGTTAATTCCCCAAATTAGAAATCTTTCATATGAAGAAAGATTAACAAAGCTTAAGTTGCATTCACTGGAAAGGCGAAGAGTTAGGGGTGACATGATAGAGGTTTACAAGTGGATGAATGGACATAACAGGGGGGATATTAATAGGGTATTAAAAATATCAACACAAGACAGAACACGAAACAATGGGTATAAATTGGATAAGTTTAGATTTAGGAAAGACTTGGGTAAATACTGGTTCAGTAACAGGGTTGTTGATTTGTGGAACCAATTGCCGCGTAACGTGGTGGAGGTGGTGTCCCTCGATTGTTTCAAGCGCGGGTTGGACAAGTATATGAGTGGGATTGGGTGGTTATAAATAGGAGCTGCCTCGTATGGGCCAATTGGCCTTCTGCAGTTGCCTTTGTTCTTATAAGAACATAAGAACAAAGGTAACTGCAGAAGGCCTATTGGCCCATACGAGGCAGCTCCTATTCTATAACCACCCAATCCCACTCATATACTTGTCCAACCCGCGCTTGAAACAATCGAGGGACCCCACCTCCACCACGTTACGCGGCAATTGGTTCCACAAATCTACAACCCTGTTACTGAACCAGTATTTACCCAAGTCTTTCCTAAATCTAAACTTATCCAATTTATACCCATTGTTTCGTGTTCTGTCCTGTGTTGATACTTTTAATACCCTATTAATATCCCCCTTGTTATGTCCATTCACCCACTTGTAAACCTCTATCATGTCGCCCCTAACTCTTCGCCTTTCCAGTGAATGCAACTTAAGCTTTGTTAATCTTTCTTCATATGAAAGATTTCTAATTTGGGGAATTAACTTAGTCATCCTACGCTGGACACGTTCAAGTGAATTTATATCCATTCTATAATATGGCGACCAAAACTGAACTGCATAATCTAAATGGGGCCTAACTAGAGCAAGATATAGCTTGAGAACCACACCAGGTGTCTTGTTACTAACGCTGCGATTAATAAATCCAAGTGTCCGATTTGCCTTATTACGAACATTTATGCATTGATCCTTTTGTTTTAAATTCTTACTAATCATAACTCCCAGATCCCTTTCGCAATCCGACTTCGCAATCACAACACCATCTAGCTCGTATCTTGTAACTCTATCATCATTACCTAACCTCAGAACTTTACATTTATCAGCATTAAACTGCATCTGCCAATCCTTTGACCATTTCAAAACCCTATCTAGATCAACTTGAAGTGATAGTGAGTCCTCCTCCGAATTAATTTCCCTACCGATTTTCGTATCATCGGCAAATTTGCAAATGTTGCTACTCAAACCTGAATCTAAATCATTTATATATATTATAAACAACAGAGGTCCCAGGACAGAGCCTTGAGGCACTCCACTTACAACATTTTCCCACTCTGACTTGATTCCATTTATACTAACTCTCTGTTTCCTTTGGTATAGCCATGCCCTAATCCAGCTTAATATAGCACCCCCAATACCATGAGACTCTATTTTTTTAATCAGTCTTTCATGTGGCACTGTATCAAAAGCTTTGCTAAAGTCAAGGTATACAACATCGCAATCCTTACCACTATCAACTGCCTCAACAATGCTAGAATAAAAAGATAACAAATTTGTTAAACATGAACGGCCATTTATAAAACCATGTTGCGACTCAATTATTAATTTATGTTTTTCAAGATGAAGACGAATTTTATTTGCTATTATAGATTCGAGTAACTTTCCCACAATAGACGTTAGGCTAATTGGTCGATAGTTAGACGCAAGTGATCTATCTCCTTTCTTAAAAACTGGTATCACATTAGCAACTTTCCAAAACTCTGGCACTCTGCCTGACTCTATTGATTTATTAAATATGGTTGACAGTGGGTCACAAAGCTCCTCTTTGCATTCTTTAAGCACCCTAGCAAACACTTCATCCGGCCCTGGGGATTTGTTTGGTTTGAGTTTTACTATTTGTTTAAGAACATCCTCCCTGGTAACTGCTAAACTCGTCAACCTGTCCTCGTCCCCACCCACATAGACTTGTTCGGCTGAAGGCATATTGTTAAGTTCCTCTTTAGTAAATACAGATACAAAATATTTATTAAAAATACTACTCATCTCTTCATCACTATCTGTTATTTGACCTGTCTCAGTTTTTAATGGACCTATCCTTTCCCTAGTCTTAGTACGATATAACTGAAAAAACCCTTTAGGATTTGTCTTTGCTTGCCCTGCTATGCGAACTTCATAGTTTCTTTTTGCTTTCCTTATCTCTTTTTTAACATTTCTAACCAGTTGTACGAATTCCTGTTCTAAAGTGACCTCCCCATTTTTAATCCTTTTGTACCAAGCTCTCTTTTTACCTATAAGGTTCTTCAAATTCTTTGTTATCCACTTTGGGTCATTAGTATACGATCTATTCAATTTGTATGGTATACTACGTTCCTGTGCTTTGTTAAGAATATTCTTAAATAAGTTATATATTGAATCCACATCGAAATCCCCATTTAAGTCACCTATCGCTGGGTTCATGTCTCGCTCCAAGACCGGCCCACACCCCATACCCAAGCCTTTCCAATCAATTTGACCCAAAAAATTTCTTAGGCTATTAAAATCAGCTTTTCGAAAATCTGGCACTTTAACAGAATTTTCTCCTACTGGTCTATTCCATTCTATGCTAAATCTGATTTCTTTGTGATCACTGCTCCCTAGCTCACTCCCTATTTCGATGTCATTAATTTGCGTTTCCCTGTTAGTTAACACTAAATCTAAAATATTATTTTCCCGTGTTGGTTCCTTAATGTGTTGCGTAAGAAAGCAATCGTCAATTAATTCTAGAAAATCTTCTGCTTCACTATTCCCTGTTTTGTTCAACCAGTTTATTCCGCTAAAATTAAAGTCACCCATGACATAAATACTGTTAGATCTAGATGCTCTAGATATTTCATCCCATAGATGCTTTGCTTCCATTCTGTCTAAATTTGGTGGCCTATATATTACTCCTATTATAATATTATTAGCTTTTTCGTTTAATTCAATCCAAATAGTTTCTGTGTGTGGCTCTGTTTTGATTCCCTCTTTGAGACTACATTTCAAATTGTCCCTAACATATATGGCTACTCCACCTCCTCGTCTAATATATCTATCTGTGTGAAATAGTTTAAATCCATATATTTGATATTCAGCTAATAGTTCTCTATTTTCTACATTCATCCACGTTTCGGTAAGTGCAATAATATCTATTTTTTCTGTGCAGACAAGAGCATTTAATTCGTTAATTTTATTTCTTAGACTTCTACTGTTAGTGTAATATACCCTAAGTGAATTGTTATTTTGCGGACCTTCTCTTTCCCTGATCGTTTTGCCAATTCCTTTCTCCCACAAATACATACTTTTATTACCTCCTTCCTCCAAATCAATTCCCATACCTCTATCTACTAACAGTTTAAACCCAAACAAACACCTCTAACCACTTCTTCTAGCGAGTTCGCAACAGCAACAACCCCAGCTCTCGATAGATGCACCCCATCACGAGCATACATTTCATTTCTTCCATAGAAGTGTTCCCAGTTGTCTATGAAAGATATTGCATTTGATTTGCAATATCTTTCCAGCCGGCAATTGACACCAAGTGCCCTCGATATCCATTCATTTCCCACTCCCTTTCTTGGAAGAATGCCACATATGATCGGGATTCCTCCCTTGCTCCTAACTAACTCTATGGCTGTTTTATACCTCTGAATCAGTTCCTCACTCCTGACTCGACCAACATCATTTCCTCCCACGCTAATGCAAATAATGGGATTGTTCCCATTACCAGCCATAATATCATTCATGTTGTTTATAATATCACCAATGCCAGCTCCGGGATAGCAAACCCTTAACCTGTTCCCCCTATCTCTAGCACAAAACGTTCTATCCAAATACCTTATCTGGGAATCTCCCACAACTAATGTTTGCTTAGGTACTTCCTTTACTTTCTGAGGGGCCTGCGCTTCCTTTCTCTTCGTTGCTTTCCCTTTTGCGCGATCCACAGTCTCTCCACAGCACTCGTCCTCCAAAACGTCAAATGAATTTGAAGTTGCTATGGCGTTTGAAGGCGGCTTTATCAAAGTGTTCCGGGATAGCAAAATTCATTTGACGTTTTGGAGGACGAGTGCTGTGGAGAGACTGTGGATCGCGCAAAAGGGAAAGCAACGAAGAGAAAGGAAGCGCAGGCCCCTCAGAAAGTAAAGGAAGTACCTAAGCAAACATTAGTTGTGGGAGATTCCCAGATAAGGTATTTGGATAGAACGTTTTGTGCTAGAGATAGGGGGAACAGGTTAAGGGTTTGCTATCCCGGAGCTGGCATTGGTGATATTATAAACAACATGAATGATATTATGGCTGGTAATGGGAACAATCCCATTATTTGCATTAGCGTGGGAGGAAATGATGTTGGTCGAGTCAGGAGTGAGGAACTGATTCAGAGGTATAAAACAGCCATAGAGTTAGTTAGGAGCAAGGGAGGAATCCCGATCATATGTGGCATTCTTCCAAGAAAGGGAGTGGGAAATGAATGGATATCGAGGGCACTTGGTGTCAATTGCCGGCTGGAAAGATATTGCAAATCAAATGCAATATCTTTCATAGACAACTGGGAACACTTCTATGGAAGAAATGAAATGTATGCTCGTGATGGGGTGCATCTATCGAGAGCTGGGGTTGTTGCTGTTGCGAACTCGCTAGAAGAAGCGGTTAGAGGTGTTTGTTTGGGTTTAAACTGTTAGTAGATAGAGGTATGGGAATTGATTTGGAGGAAGGAGGTAATAAAAGTATGTGTTTGTGGGAGAAAGGAATTGGCAAAACGATCAGGGAAAGAGAAGGTCCGCAAAATAACAATTCACTTAGGGTATATTACACTAACAGTAGAAGTCTAAGAAATAAAATTAACGAATTAAATGCTCTTGTCTGCACAGAAAAAATAGATATTATTGCACTTACCGAAACGTGGATGAATGTAGAAAATAGAGAACTATTAGCTGAATATCAAATATATGGATTTAAACTATTTCACACAGATAGATATATTAGACGAGGAGGTGGAGTAGCCATATATGTTAGGGACAATTTGAAATGTAGTCTCAAAGAGGGAATCAAAACAGAGCCACACACAGAAACTATTTGGATAGAATTAAACGAAAAAGCTAATAATATTATAATAGGAGTAATATATAGGCCACCAAATTTAGACAGAATGGAAGCAAAGCATCTATGGGATGAAATATCTAGAGCATCTAGATCTAACAGTATTTATGTCATGGGTGACTTTAATTTTAGCGGAATAAACTGGTTGAACAAAACAGGGAATAGTGAAGCAGAAGATTTTCTAGAATTAATTGACGATTGCTTTCTTACGCAACACATTAAGGAACCAACACGGGAAAATAATATTTTAGATTTAGTGTTAACTAACAGGGAAACGCAAATTAATGACATCGAAATAGGGAGTGAGTTAGGGAGCAGTGATCACAAAGAAATCAGATTTAGCATAGAATGGAATAGACCAGTAGGAGAAAATTCTGTTAAAGTGCCAGATTTTCGAAAAGCTGATTTTAATAGCCTAAGAAATTTTTTGGGTCAAATTGATTGGAAAGGCTTGGGTATGGGGTGTGGGCCGGTCTTGGAGCGAGACATGAACCCAGCGATAGGTGACTTAAATGGGGATTTCGATGTGGATTCAATATATAACTTATTTAAGAATATTCTAAACAAAGCACAGGAACGTAGTATACCATACAAATTGAATAGATCGTATACTAATGACCCAAAGTGGATAACAAAGAATTTGAAGAACCTTATAGGTAAAAAGAGAGCTTGGTACAAAAGGATTAAAAATGGGGAGGTCACTTTAGAACAGGAATTCGTACAACTGGTTAGAAATGTTAAAAAAGAGATAAGGAAAGCAAAAAGAAACTATGAAGTTCGCATAGCAGGGCAAGCAAAGACAAATCCTAAAGGGTTTTTTCAGTTATATCGTACTAAGACTAGGGAAAGGATAGGTCCATTAAAAACTGAGACAGGTCAAATAACAGATAGTGATGAAGAGATGAGTAGTATTTTTAATAAATATTTTGTATCTGTATTTACTAAAGAGGAACTTAACAATATGCCTTCAGCCGAACAAGTCTATGTGGGTGGGGACGAGGACAGGTTGACGAGTTTAGCAGTTACCAGGGAGGATGTTCTTAAACAAATAGTAAAACTCAAACCAAACAAATCCCCAGGGCCGGATGAAGTGTTTGCTAGGGTGCTTAAAGAATGCAAAGAGGAGCTTTGTGACCCACTGTCAACCATATTTAATAAATCAATAGAGTCAGGCAGAGTGCCAGAGTTTTGGAAAGTTGCTAATGTGATACCAGTTTTTAAGAAAGGAGATAGATCACTTGCGTCTAACTATCGACCAATTAGCCTAACGTCTATTGTGGGAAAGTTACTCGAATCTATAATAGCAAATAAAATTCGTCTTCATCTTGAAAAACATAAATTAATAATTGAGTCGCAACATGGTTTTATAAATGGCCGTTCATGTTTAACAAATTTGTTATCTTTTTATTCTAGCATTGTTGAGGCAGTTGATAGTGGTAAGGATTGCGATGTTGTATACCTTGACTTTAGCAAAGCTTTTGATACAGTGCCACATGAAAGACTGATTAAAAAAATAGAGTCTCATGGTATTGGGGGCGCTATATTAAGCTGGATTAGGGCATGGCTATACCAAAGGAAACAGAGAGTTAGTATAAATGGAATCAAGTCAGAGTGGGAAAATGTTGTAAGTGGAGTGCCTCAAGGCTCTGTCCTGGGACCTCTGTTGTTTATAATATATATAAATGATTTAGATTCAGGTTTGAGTAGCAACATTTGCAAATTTGCCGATGATACGAAAATCGGTAGGGAAATTAATTCGGAGGAGGACTCACTATCACTTCAAGTTGATCTAGATAGGGTTTTGAAATGGTCAAAGGATTGGCAGATGCAGTTTAATGCTGA
Source organism: Procambarus clarkii (assembly GCF_040958095.1). Lineage (NCBI taxonomy): Eukaryota > Metazoa > Arthropoda > Malacostraca > Decapoda > Cambaridae > Procambarus > Procambarus clarkii. The sequence goes on from NC_091204.1 coordinate 1,189,149, forward strand.
TAAATGTAAAGTTCTGAGGTTAGGTAATGATGATAGAGTTACAAGATACGAGCTAGATGGTGTTGTGATTGCGAAGTCGGATTGCGAAAGGGATCTGGGAGTTATGATTAGTAAGAATTTAAAACAAAAGGATCAATGCATAAATGTTCGTAATAAGGCAAATCGGACACTTGGATTTATTAATCGCAGCGTTAGTAACAAGACACCTGGTGTGGTTCTCAAGCTATATCTTGCTCTAGTTAGGCCCCATTTAGATTATGCAGTTCAGTTTTGGTCGCCATATTATAGAATGGATATAAATTCACTTGAACGTGTCCAGCGTAGGATGACTAAGTTAATTCCCCAAATTAGAAATCTTTCATATGAAGAAAGATTAACAAAGCTTAAGTTGCATTCACTGGAAAGGCGAAGAGTTAGGGGTGACATGATAGAGGTTTACAAGTGGATGAATGGACATAACCGGGGGGATATTAATAGGGTATTAAAAGTATCAACACAGGACAGAACACGAAACAATGGATATAAATTGGATAAGTTTAGATTTAGGAAAGACTTGGGTAAATACTGGTTCAGTAACAGGGTTGTTGATTTGTGGAACCAATTGCCGCGTAACATTGTGGAGGTGGGGTCCCTCGATTGTTTCAAGCACGGGTTGGACAAGTATATGAGTGGGATTGGGTGGTTATAGAATAGGAGCTGCCTCGTATGGGCCAATAGGCCTTCTGCAGTTACCTTTGTTCTTATGTTCTTATGTTCTTAAGTCTTCTTAAGGCCCCTGTCTTTCGCAACTCTCCAAGACGAGGTCCCTTTACTGCTGGTCTCCTCCTTCGTTACTTCTCGTTGTTTTTTAAGCTGACGCACCTCCTCCCGCAGAGAGTCCAACTCTGTCCTCAGGGCTCCCACTAGAGTCACCAGGTCCTTCACTACAACTTCCATATTGCTATGATAATGATTATGATTATGTTCGCCTTTCCAGTGAATGAACATAACCAAGGCAGTATTTACTGCCAGTTCTGAACCCAAACCACCATCACCCACCAGAGCATGCGAAAAATTAAAACGAGGCCTTAAAGATGGCAATAAATATCCACCTAATAAACGATTTGTAAATACAGCGCATACAGCGACGCTGAAACCCGGAGAGCCTAATAAACCAGACACATTTCCTCAGTTAAATAATGTCACATCTCCCAATCTTACTGATATTGCTATAGAGAATCATATTAATGACTCCAGCATGTACCGTAAATGTTTGAAAACGAGCAAAGATAATTAAGACAATTATTTTATCGAGTTTAAGGATGATCTAAATAATCCCGTCATTATAGATAACGTTAATCTTTCAACTATTGACATTGCCATTGGCTTATATCCCAATAAAATAATAGATCCATATATGAATACCGCAAAATCAGAGAATATAGATATATTTTCAGATACATACAAAGACGGTATGAATAACCTAGAAATAGCACCGCCTAATGTAGTTTATTCGCCAAACATCGGATTTATTACTCTCAAAAGTCTATGTTCTAATGAGATGTTGGTATTAAAGAATACAATTACCGTTTTATCAAATATAACGTCTCGAATTAGTGGGGTAAACTTTAGAAAACTTAATTTAAGTGATCTGGCAAATAAAAGTTCAGTTTTTATCTCGCCTAATTATTCTGTTGAAATTAAGAATCCAAGTGTGTATTTTCAAGTTGTTGATAAAAAAGTAGATATACATACCTCGATTCCCCCCATTTCATCTAATGTAGCCCATGTTGAGCAAGATTTGTGTGATACCGGTCGTAGCCGGTCGGCCGAGCGGACAGCACGCTGTTCTTGTGATCCTGTGGTCCCGGGTTCGATCCTGGGCGCCGGCGAGAAACAATTGGCAGACTTTCTTTCACCCTATGCCCCTGTTACCTTGGAGTAAAATAGGTACCTGGGTGTTAGTCAGCTGTCACGGGCTGCTTCCTGGGGGTGGAGGCCTGGTCGAGGACCGGGCCGCGGGGACACTTAAAAGCCCCAAAATCATCTCAAAATAACCTCAAGATAAGATGATTCCATGTCATTTGGACAATATGTGCAACTTTATACGCCACCCCCAAAACAAGGATGTATATGGTAAAGTGAAGTAAGTAATTTTCAGGTAAATATATTTTAATAAATATCAACATATATTTGTGTCCACCACTCTTTAAAAATGTACCTTATAAATAATAGGTAATGTGATATGTAATATGTTAACAACAGGGAACCTTACGATCACGTCTCTCCTATATCTCTATCTCTCAATATCATTCCAATCGCATTTTTAATTTTCATAGATGATCGCAACATTATAAGAAGCAGTTGGAGTTTTGGAAAAGCTATTAAGCACATTAAAAATAATATTTTATGGTCCGTTTTTAATTTGAGATTTCATGAGCTTCTCATGATGCAGATGCATCATGCATCATGCAATGCAGATGAAAACATTCTTTCTAACGTCTCTGTGGCTCATCTGCGTACTAAGTTTCCACCTGTGTCCCCTTGTTCGTGTCCCACCCGTGCTGAAGAGTGTCTTTGTCCACCCTGTCAATTCCCCTAAGAATTTTGTAGGTGGTTATCATGTCTCCCCTTCTGTTTTTCCAGGGACGGTAGGTTCAGCTCCTTTAGCCTTTCCTTGTAGCTCATACCTCTCAGTTCCGGGTAGTGTAAGGTAGTGGTGTGGTAGTGGAGGTCTGGAAATTGGGGTAGTGGTAGTTGTGATTTAGTAGTGGTGGGATAATAGTGGTGTATTTGTGGTGGTGGTGTAATAGTTATGGTCTGGTAGTGGTGGTGTGGTAGTTAGGGTGGTGTGGTAGTGGTAATGGAGGTGTAGTAGTGGTAGTGGTGGTGTGGAAGTGGTGATGGTGTGGTACTGGTTGTAGTACTCACCTAGTTGTACTCACCTAGTTGTGCTTGTGGGGGTTGAGCTCTGGCTCTTTGGTCCCGCCTCTCAACCGTCAATCAACTGGTTTACAGATTCCTGAGCCTATTGGGTTCTATCATATCTACACTTGAAACTGTGTATGGAGTTAGCCTCCACCACATCACTTCCTAATACATTCCATTTGTCAACCACTCTGACACTAAAAAAGTTCTTTCTAATATCTCTGTGGCTCATTTGGGCGCTCAGTTTCCACCTGTGTCCCCTTGTGCGTGTGCCCCTTGTGTTAAATAGCCTGTCTCTATCTACCCTATCAATTCCCTTGAGAATCTTGAATGTAGTGATCATGTCCCCCCCTAACTCTTCTGTCTTCCAGCGAAGTGAGGTTCAATTCCCGCAGTCTCTCCTCGTAGCTCATACCTCTCAGCTCGGGTACTAGTCTGGTGGCAAATCTTTGAACCTTTTCCAGTTTAGTCTTATCCTTGACTAGATATGGACACCATGCTGGGGCTGCATACTCCAGAATTGGCCTGACATATGTGGTATACAAAGTTCTGAATAATTCTTTACACAAATTTCGGAATGCCGTTCGTATGTTGGCCAGCCTGGCATATGCCGCTGATGTTATCCTCTTGATATGTGCTGCAGGAGACAGGTCTGGCGTGATATCAACTCCCAAGTCTTTTTCTTTCTCTGACTCCTGAAGGATTTCCTCTCCCAGATGATACGTTGTATTTGGCCTCCTGCTCCCTACACCTATCTTCATTACATTACATTTGGTTGGGTTGAACTCTAACAACCACTTGTTCGACCATTCCTTCAGTTTGTCTAGGTCTTCTTGAAGCCTCAAACAATCCTCTTCTGTCTTAATCCTTCTCATAATTTTGGCATCGTCCGCAAACATTGAGAGAAATGAATCTATACCCTCCGGGAGATCATTTACATATATCAGAAACAAGTTAGGACCGAGTCCAGAGCCCTGTGGGACTCCACTGGTGACTTCACGCCAATCGGAGGTCTCACCCCTCACCGTAACTCTCTGCTTCCTATTGCTTTGGTACTCCTTTATCCACTGGAGCACCTTACCAGCTACACCTGCCTGTCTCTCCAGCTTATGTACCAGCCTCTTATGCGGTACTGTGTCAAAGGCTTTCCGACAATCCAAGAAAATGCAGTCCGCCCAGCCCTCTCTTTCTTGCTTAATCTGTGTCACCTGATCGTAGAATTCTATCAAGCCTGTAAGGCAAGATTTACCCTCCCTGAACCCATGTTGTCGATTTGTCACGAAGTCCCTTCTCTCCAGATGTGCTACCAGGTTTTTTCTCACGATCTTTTCCATCACCTTGCATGGTATACAAGTCAAGGATACTGGCCTGTAGTTCAGTGCCTCTTGCCTGTCGCCCTTTTTGTATATTGGGACCACATTCGCCGTCTTCCATATTTCTGGTAGGTCTCTCGTCTCCAGTGACTTACTATACACTATGGAGAGTGGCAAGCAAAGTGCCTCTGCACACTCTTTCAGTACCCATGGCGAGATCCCGTCTGGACCAACAGCCTTTCTAACATCCAGATCCAGCAGGTGTCTCTTGACCTCCTCTCTCGTAATTTCAAACTCTTCCAACGCCGCCTGGTTTACGTCCCTTTCTCCTAGCACAGTGACCTCACCTTGTTCTGTTGTGAAGACCTCTTGGAACCTCTTGTTGAGTTCATCACACACCTCTTTGTCATTCTCTGTATACCTGTCCTCGCCTGTTCTAAGTTTCACTACCTGTTCTTTCACTGTTGTTTTCCTTCTGATTTGACTGTGGAGTAGCTTTGGTTCGGTCTTGGCTTTGTTTGCTATATCATTTTCATAACTTTTCTCTGCTTCTCTTCTCACCCTGACATACTCATTCCTGGTTCTCTGGTATCTCTCTCTGCTTTCTGGTGTTCTGTTATTCCGGAAGTTCCTCCATGCCCTTTTGTTCAGTTTCTTTGCTTCCATACATGCCCTATTATACCATGGATTCTTCTTTTGTTTCTCGGATTTGTCCTTTTGGGCCGGGATGTATCTGCTTACTGCCTCCTGACACTTTTGGGTGACATAGTCCATCATATTTTGTACAGACTTAGCTCTGAGGTCTGTGTCCCAAGGTATTTCCCTTAGGAAGCTTCTCATCTCCTCATAATTTCCCTTTCGGTATGCCAGCCTTTTGTAGTGGTGGTGTGGTAGTGGTGGTAGTAGTAGTAGTAGTGGTGTGATAGTAGAGGGGTGGTAGCAGTGGTGGTAGTGTGGTAGTGGTGGTGTGGTAGTGTTGGTAGTGGTGTGGTAGTGTTGGTAGTGGTGTGGCAGTGGTGGTGTGGTAGTAGTGGTACTGGTGGTGTGTGTGGTAGGGGGTGTGTGTTTGGTGCTAGTGGTGTGTGTGGTAGTGGTGGAGTGGCAGTGATTGTAGTATTGGTGGTGTGGTAGTAATAGTGGTGTGATTGGGGTGGTGTGGAAGTGGTGGTAGTGCTAGTGATGGTAGTGGTAGTGTGGTAGTTGTGGTACTGGTAGTGTAGTAGTAGTGGTGTGTGGAAGTGGTGGTGTGGTAGTTGTGGAAGAGGCGATGTTGTGGTGTAGTAGTGGTAGTGGTGTGTGTTGGGGTGGTGGTGTACTAGTGGTGTGGTAATGGTGGTAGTAGTGGTGTGATAATTTTGGTGTGGTAGTTGTGGTGTGGTACTGGTGGTTGTGTGTGTGTGGTAGTGGTGTGTGAGATAGTGGTGGTGTGTTTGGTAGTGGTTGTGGTGGTGTGTGTGGATGCGGTGTGGGGGGTTGTGATTGTGGTAGTGGTGGTAGTAGTAGTGAGGAAATAGTGGTGTGTGGGGCAAGGGTATTGGTGGTAGTGGTGGTGTAGCTGTGGTGGTAGTGGTGGTGTAGCTGTGGTGGTAGTGGTGGTGTGGTAATGGTGATAGTGGGTGTGTGCATGTAGTGCTGGTACGTGTCAGTGGTGGTGTGTGTGTGGGGGGGGGGAACGGTGTGTACTCACCTATTTGTGCTTGCGGGGATTGAGCTCTGGCTCTTTGGTCCCGCTTCTCACCTGTCAATCAACTGATTTACAGGTTCCTGGACCTACTGGGCTCTATCATATCTACATTTGAAACTGTGTATGGAGTCAGCGTCCACACATTACTTCCTAGTGCATTCCACTTGTTAACTACTCTGACACTAACAAATTCTTTCTAACGTCTCTGTGGCTCATTTGGGTACTCAGTTTCCATCTGTGTTTCCTTGTTCGCGTACCACCCATGTTAAACAGTTTATCCTTATCTACCCGGTCAATTTCCCTGAGAATTTTGTAGGTAGTGATCATGTCTCCCCCTTACTCCTCTGTCTTCCAGTGTCGTGAGGTGCATTTCCCGCAGCCTTTCCTCGTAACTCAGAAAGTTAGCTTCCTCTTGTGCATAACAAGGTATGGGCTCCATGCTGGGGCCGCATACTCCAGGATTGGTCTTACGTATGTAGTGTACAAGGTTCTGAATGATTCCTTACACAGGTTCCTGAAGGCTGTTCTGATGTTAGCCAGCCTCGCAAATGCCGCAGACGTAATTCTTTTTATGTGGGCTTCAGGAGACAGGGTTGGTGTGATATCAACTCTTCGATCTTTCTCTCTGTCCGTTTCATGAAGTACTTCATCTCCTATTCTGTATCAGGTATCATGTTTCCACCGCCTAGTTTCATTACTTTACACTTACCCGGGTTGAACTTTTGCAGCCATTTGTTAGACCATTCACTCAGTCTGTCTAGGTCATCTTGTAGCCTCCTACAATCATCCTCTGTTTCAATCCTCCTCATAATTTTTGCATCATCAGCAAACAGTGAGAGGAACGATTCAATACCCTCTGGGAGATTATTTACATATATCAGAAACAATATTGGTCCAAGGACTGACCCCTGCGGGAATCACGGGTGACGCCACTCCAGTGATTGTAGTAGTGGTGTAGTAGGGGTGGTGTGGTAGTGATGGTAATAGTGGTGTGGTAGGGGTGGTGGTGGTGGTGGTAAGTGGTGAGGTAGGGGTGGTGGTGGTGGTAAGTGGTGTGGTAGTGGTGGTAATAGTAGTGTGGTAGTGGTGGTAATAGTAGTGTGGTAGGGGTGGTGTGGTAGTGATAGTGTAGTGGTGGTGTGTTAATGGTGTAGTTGGGGTAGTGGTGGTGTAGTTGAGGTAGTGGTGGTGTAGTTGGGGTAGTGGTGGTGTAGTTGAGGTAGTGGTGGTGTAGTTGAGGTAGTGGTGGTGTAGTTGAGGTAGTGGTGGTGTAGTTGGGGTAGTGGTGGTGTAGTTGAGGTAGTGGTGGTGTAGTTGAGGTAGTGGTGGTGTAGTTGAGGTAGTGGTGGTGTAGTTGAGGTAGTGGTGGTGTAGTTGGGGTAGTGGTGGTGTAGTTGAGGTAGTGGTGGTGTAGTTGGGGTAGTGGTGGTGTAGTTGGGGTAGTGGTGGTGTAGTTGGGGTAGTGGTGGTGTAGTTGAGGTAGTGGTGGTGTAGTTGAGGTAGTGGTGGTGTAGTTGGGGTAGTGGTGGTGTAGTTGAGGTAGTGGTGGTGTAGTTGGGGTAGTGGTGGTGTAGTTGAGGTAGTGGTGGTGTAGTTGGGGTAGTGGTGGTGTAGTTGAGGTAGTGGTGGTGTAGTTGGGGTAGTGGTGGTGTAGTTGAGGTAGTGGTGGTGTAGTTGAGGTAGTGGTGGTGTAGTTGAGGTAGTGGTGGTGTAGTTGAGGTAGTGGTGGTGTAGTTGGGGTAGTGGTGGTGTAGTTGAGGTAGTGGTGGTGTAGTTGGGGTAGTGGTGGTGTAGTTGGGGTAGTGGTGGTGTAGTTGAGGTAGTGGTGGTGTAGTTGGGGTAGTGGTGGTGTAGTTGAGGTAGTGGTGGTGTAGTTGAGGTAGTGGTGGTGTAGTTGGGGTAGTGGTGGTGTAGTTGAGGTAGTGGTGGTGTAGTTGAGGTAGTGGTGGTGTAGTTGGGGTAGTGGTGGTGTAGTTGAGGTAGTGGTGGTGTAGTTGGGGTAGTGGTGGTGTAGTTGAGGTAGTGGTGGTGTAGTTGGGGTAGTGGTGGTGTAGTTGGGGTAGTGGTGGTGTAGTTGAGGTAGTGGTGGTGTAGTTGGGGTAGTGGTGGTGTAGTTGAGGTAGTGGTGGTGTAGTTGAGGTAGTGGTGGTGTAGTTGGGGTAGTGGTGGTGTAGTTGAGGTAGTGGTGGTGTAGTTGAGGTAGTGGTGGTGTAGTTGGGGTAGTGGTGGTGTAGTTGAGGTAGTGGTGGTGTAGTTGGGGTAGTGGTGGTGTAGTTGAGGTAGTGGTGGTGTAGTTGGGGTAGTGGTGGTGTAGTTGAGGTAGTGGTGGTGTAGTTGGGGTAGTGGTGGTGTAGTTGAGGTAGTGGTGGTGTAGTTGAGGTAGTGGTGGTGTAGTTGAGGTAGTGGTGGTGTAGTTGAGGTAGTGGTGGTGTAGTTGGGGTAGTGGTGGTGTAGTTGAGGTAGTGGTGGTGTAGTTGAGGTAGTGGTGGTGTAGTTGGGGTAGTGGTGGTGTAGTTGAGGTAGTGGTGGTGTAGTTGAGGTAGTGGTGGTGTAGTTGGGGTAGTAGTGGTGTAGTTGTGGTGGTGTGTTAATGGTAGTTGTGGTGGTGTGTTAATGGCAGTGGTGGTGTCGTAGTGCATGTGATGTGTGTGGTTGTGGTGTGTGTGATTGTGGTGTGTGTGGTTGTGGTGTGTGTGATTGTGGTGTATGTGGTTGTGGTTTGGTAGTGGTGGTAGTGGTCGTGAGTACTCACCTAATCGTGCTTGCGGGGGTTGAGCTCTGGCTCTTTGGTCCCGCCTCTCAACCGTCAATCAACAGGTGTACATGTTCCTGAGACTATTGGGCTCTATCATATCTACACTTGAAACTGTATATGGAGTCTGCCTCCACCCTCCACCTCTGCTGGCACAGAGCTCGGTGGCAGTGGCGCCTGAGCAGGGCGCGGAGTCAAGGATGCCTGAGCAGGGCGCGGAGTCGGGGATGCCTGAGCAGTGTTACCTATCGTTCGTTACGGCTCGTGACCCTACAACAGCCAACTTTAAAAAAAGGTCTAGGGTTACTAAAACTGCTGTTCACAAGAGCGGGTCACCAGTGTAACCCCTTAATAAGTAATGAGCACTTTGTTAAAATTTTCCTTTAGGACTGAAGAATTATACATATAACTTACAATATATATATTCAATAAAGTATAATAATAAAACACAGATGGTCAAGTTAACTTATACAACCAACAAAAAGTATTGTCTCTCATATAATAGAATATAATAAAATATGGCACAACATGAATGTTACAGACTTAACTCTACAAAGATGTGATCTCTCCTGACCCGTATCAGCTACTGACCTACATATCTGCGGGAGTCAAAATCATTGCATCTGCCCCGGGAAAATTTGCCAAAGTTACAATATTTATTATTTCTTCAATGGAGCAATATATTGTGACAAGAGTAATCTTAAACTAACTTAATGAATGATCAATACATATTGGTATAACAAAATAAGGTAATTATTGCTCTACACAGTAATTAAAACACACATACAATGGGGAATGATGGCATGCTCATCCAGCAACGGACTATCCCACGACAATTTGCCAGATAAGGTTCACATAATTATTATCCACCTATGTTACCCACATATGATCACATATAAATCATTAGTTCCCATGAGAAACTGAGTACACAAAGAAATAAAACAATCATTCCCACGATACGTTGGGCCTAACGCCAACAATGTAACATGAAATTATTTTACATAGAACATATAAGTATATCAATATACATACATGTAATTTAAACACAATTATAAATGTACATATTAATTTATTTAATTACGTATCTTATAGAGGTACGTAACACTTCCACCTCCAAGAAAAAAAATGCAATGGATTGAAGATCAATGGCATTTTTCCGAAGTAAAATGTATGACACTTGAAATTTATGGTATTAATTACACCAAACATGTAAAAGTAATAAGAACACATTTCTGGACAAAAATGAAAACACTCTATATATATTCTTACATGAAACTCAGAAATTTCAGTCATATGACTATGTTCTACATATGTTTCACTGGAGTATGCAAATTTATCTCTCCAGGGTACTATCGCATTTATTTCACTTTGTTTCAGATCATATTTCAGACACCTATCTACAACAGTATCATTATTAGCATGAATAGAATTGTCAATAAAGGTAGCTGCTTTCACACAGTTATCACGGCAATTTACCTTTCTATCTGTTGCTACTATTTCTCTAAGATCAGTCCCGTATATCCATGTGATTCCTATTCCACATGGTGAATTTTTCCACGACAGACTCCATTTTCCATTACTCCCATTTTCTGGAGCTGAACTGCTTAATTGAAGCTGACTGGATGTTGAGTAGATTTGGGACTTCTCCTGGGTATGCTCTGACAAAGACATCTGCTCTTCATCACTCTTGATCCTCTGTGGAACACATACTCTCGCCCAATGGATACTAAAATTAGAGAAATTAGCATTAAACCTCACAATTATGTATAAAGCTTTCCCATTCATAGAACCTTCCGAAACACAACACAACAACTTAGCAACCCTTTGACCTTCAAACCAAGAAATACAACCCAAGATAAGTGCAAAGACTACCTGATCGAACTGACTCAGATGATCCATAAGGAACACAGAAATCAATTGCCTCATAACTCTGTCATAACGATCAGTGAAAGAAAACAGGCATATGCCTAGGCACCATATCTCAATCATAACTCCGAAAACAAGTTCACACCTCCTGATGGTGAACTTGAACACAGCACACACTTTCATCAACCTTCTAGTCTTCCAAAAGACTAAATAAAACATGCCGAAAACTTGACAACCCTCACCATCACTTCCCAAGTGATTTACATCTGATGACAAACCATCAACCAAAAGGTTTAAGGGTCTTAATATCTTGAAGATGCACAGCAGATTACCTGGGAAACACCCAAGGACAATCTGAAACCCTTCACAATGATAAACTCTAGGTAGGATAACCTTATCCCCCAACTTGAAATACACACCTGGAGCCTCAAACATCTGCTCCCCAGTATGAATAAATCCTTCACCATCACTATGACTCTGAAAGTCAACTCCAATATGACTCTGAAAGTCAACACCACACTTGAGTGGAACATACACTTTCATCAAGCAACGAAGAGAAAGGAAGCGCAGGCCCCTCAGAGGGTAAAGGAAGTACCTAAGCAAACATTAGTTGTGGGAGATTCCCAGATAAGGTATTTGGATAGAACGTTTTGTGCTAGAGATAGGGGGAACAGGTTAAGGGTTTGCTATCCCGGAGCTGGCATTGGTGATATTATAAACAACATGAATGATATTATGGCTGGTAATGGGAACAATCCCATTATTTGCATTAGCGTGGGAGGAAATGATGTTGGTCGAGTTAGGAGTGAGGAACTGATTCAGAGGTATAAAACAGCCATAGAGTTAGTTAGGAGCAAGGGAGGAATCCCGATCATATGTGGCATTCTTCCAAGAAAGGGAGTGGGAAATGAATGGATATCGAGGGCACTTGGTGTCAATTGCCGGCTGGAAAGATATTGCAAATCAAATGCAATATCTTTCATAGACAACTGGGAACACTTCTATGGAAGAAATGAAATGTATGCTCGTGATGGGGTGCATCTATCGAGAGCTGGGGTTGTTGCTGTTGCGAACTCGTTAGAAGAAGTGGTTAGAGGTGTTTGTTTGGGTTTAAACTGTTAGTAGATAGAGGTATGGGAATTGATTTGGAGGAAGGAGGTAATAAAAGTATGTGTTTGTGGGAGAAAGGAATTGGCAAAACGACCAGGGAAAGAGAAGGTCCGCAAAATAACAATTCACTTAGGGTATATTACACTAACAGTAGAAGTCTAAGAAATAAAATTAACGAATTAAATGCTCTTGTCTGCACAGAAAAAATAGATATTATTGCACTTACCGAAACGTGGATGAATGTAGAAAATAGAGAACTATTAGCTGAATATCAAATATATGGATTTAAACTATTTCACACAGATAGATATATTAGACGAGGAGGTGGAGTAGCCATATATGTTAGGGACAATTTGAAATGTAGTCTCAAAGAGGGAATCAAAACAGAGCCACACACAGAAACTATTTGGATTGAATTAAACGAAAAAGCTAATAATATTATAATAGGAGTAATATATAGGCCACCAAATTTAGACAGAATGGAAGCAAAGCATCTATGGGATGAAATATCTAGAGCATCTAGATCTAACAGTATTTATGTCATGGGTGACTTTAATTTTAGCGGAATAAACTGGTTGAACAAAACAGGGAATAGTGAAGCAGAAGAATTTCTAGAATTAATTGACGATTGCTTTCTTACGCAACACATTAAGGAACCAACACGGGAAAATAATATTTTAGATTTAGTGTTAACTAACAGGGAAACGCAAATTAATGACATCGAAATAGGGAGTGAGCTAGGGAGCAGTGATCACAAAGAAATCAGATTTAGCATAGAATGGAATAGACCAGTAGGAGAAAATTCTGTTAAAGTGCCAGATTTTCGAAAAGCTGATTTTAATAGCCTAAGAAATTTTTTGGGTCAAATTGATTGGAAAGTCTTGGGTATGGGGTGTGGGCCGGTCTTGGAGCGAGACATGAACCCAGCGATAGGTGACTTAAATGGGGATTTCGATGTGGATTCAATATATAACTTATTTAAGAATATTCTAAACAAAGCACAGGAACGTAGTATACCATACAAATTGAATAGATCGAATACTAATGACCCAAAGTGGATAACAAAGAATTTGAAGAACCTTATAGGTAAAAAGAGAGCTTGGTACAAAAGGATTAAAAATGGGGAGGTCACTTTAGAACAGGAATTCGTACAACTGGTTAGAAATGTTAAAAAAGAGATAAGGAAAGCAAAAAGAAACTATGAAGTTCGCATAGCAGGGCAAGCAAAGACAAATCCTAAAGGGTTTTTTCAGTTATATCGTACTAAGACTAGGGAAAGGATAGGTCCATTAAAAACTGAGACAGGTCAAATAACAGATAGTGATGAAGAGATGAGTAGTATTTTTAATAAATATTTTGTATCTGTATTTACTAAAGAGGAACTTAACAATATGCCTTCAGCCGAACAAGTCTATGTGGGTGGGGACGAGGACAGGTTGACGAGTTTAGCAGTTACCAGGGAGGATGTTCTTAAACAAATAGTAAAACTCAAACCAAACAAATCCCCAGGGCCGGATGAAGTGTTTGCCAGGGTGCTTAAAGAATGCAAAGAGGAGCTTTGTGACCCACTGTCAACCATATTTAATAAATCAATAGAGTCAGGCAGAGTGCCAGAGTTTTGGAAAGTTGCTAATGTGATACCAGTTTTTAAGAAAGGAGATAGATCACTTGCGTCTAACTATCGACCAATTAGCCTAACGTCTATTGTGGGAAAGTTACTCGAATCTATAATAGCAAATAAAATTCGTCTTCATCTTGAAAAACATAAATTAATAATTGAGTCGCAACATGGTTTTATAAATGGCCGTTCATGTTTAACAAATTTGTTATCTTTTTATTCTAGCATTGTTGAGGCAGTTGATAGTGGTAAGGATTGCGATGTTGTATACCTTGACTTTAGCAAAGCTTTTGATACAGTGCCACATGAAAGACTGATTAAAAAGATAGAGTCTCATGGTATTGGGGGTGCTATATTAAGCTGGATTAGGGCATGGCTATACCAAAGGAAACAGAGAGTTAGTATAAATGGAATCAAGTCAGAGTGGGAAAATGTTGTAAGTGGAGTGCCTCAAGGCTCTGTCCTGGGACCTCTGTTGTTTATAATATATATAAATGATTTAGATTCAGGTTTGAGTAGCAACATTTGCAAATTTGCCGATGATACGAAAATGGGTAGGGAAATTAATTCGGAGGAGGACTCACTATCACTTCAAGTTGATCTAGATAGGGTTTTGAAATGGTCAAAGGATTGGCAGATGCAGTTTAATGCTGATAAATGTAAAGTTCTGAGGTTAGGTAATGATGATAGAGTTACAAGATACGAGCTAGATGGTGTTGTGATTGCGAAGTCGGATTGCGAAAGGGATCTGGGAGTTATGATTAGTAAGAATTTAAAACAAAAGGATCAATGCATAAATGTTCGTAATAAGGCAAATCGGACACTTGGATTTATTAATCGCAGCGTTAGTAACAAGACACCTGGTGTGGTTCTCAAGCTATATCTTGCTCTAGTTAGGCCCCATTTAGATTATGCAGTTCAGTTTTGGTCGCCATATTATAGAATGGATATAAATTCACTTGAACGTGTCCAGCGTAGGATGACTAAGTTAATTCCCCAAATTAGAAATCTTTCATATGAAGAAAGATTAACAAAGCTTAAGTTGCATTCACTGGAAAGGCGAAGAGTTAGGGGTGACATGATAGAGGTTTACAAGTGGATGAATGGACATAACCGGGGGGATATTGGTAGGGTATTAAAAGTATCAACACAGGACAGAACACGAAACAATGGGTATAAATTGGATAAGTTTAGATTTAGGAAAGACTTGGGTAAATACTGGTTCAGTAACAGGGTTGTTGATTTGTGGAACCAATTGCCGGTTAACATTGTGGAGGTGGGGTCCCTCGATTGTTTCAAGCACGGGTTGGACAAGTATATGAGTGGGATTGGGTGGTTATAGAATAGGAGCTGCCTCGTATGGGCCAATAGGCCTTCTGCAGTTACCTTTGTTCTTATGTTCTTATGTTCTTATTTGCAAATTTGCCGATGATACGAAAATCGGTAGGGAAATTAATTCGGAGGAGGACTCACTATCACTTCAAGTTGATCTAGATAGGGTTTTGAAATGGTCAAAGGATTGGCAGATGCAGTTTAATGCTGATAAATGTAAAGTTCTGAGGTTAGGTAATGATGATAGAGTTACAAGATACGAGCTAGATGGTGTTGTGATTGCGAAGTCGGATTGCGAAAGGGATCTGGGAGTTATGATTAGTAAGAATTTAAAACAAAAGGATCAATGCATAAATGTTCGTAATAAGGCAAATCGGACACTTGGATTTATTAATCGCAGCGTTAGTAACAAGACACCTGGTGTGGTTCTCAAGCTATATCTTGCTCTAGTTAGGCCCCATTTAGATTATGCAGTTCAGTTTTGGTCGCCATATTATAGAATGGATATAAATTCACTTGAACGTGTCCAGCGTAGGATGACTAAGTTAATTCCCCAAATTAGAAATCTTTCATATGAAGAAAGATTAACAAAGCTTAAGTTGCATTCACTGGAAAGGCGAAGAGTTAGGGGTGACATGATAGAGGTTTACAAGTGGATGAATGGGCATAACCGGGGGGATATTAATAGGGTATTAAAAGTATCAACACAGGACAGAACACGAAACAATGGATATAAATTGGATAAGTTTAGATTTAGGAAAGACTTGGGTAAATACTGGTTCAGTAACAGGGTTGTTGATTTGTGGAACCAATTGCCGCGTAACATTGTGGAGGTGGGGTCCCTCGATTGTTTCAAGCACGGGTTGGACAAGTATATGAGTGGGATTGGGTGGTTATAGAATAGGAGCTGCCTCGTATGGGCCAATAGGCCTTCTGCAGTTACCTTTGTTCTTATGTTCTTATCACTCTTGCATCAAAATAACCTGGATCTGAATATAGAGACACGGCTCTAGTATAACTCACCACTTCCTCAGAACTACTGGATGCACAACCTACTTGAGTAAACTCTCTCTGCTCAACCACAAGGCTGGACAAAGATGTCCCACAGTCCATTACTTCACAAAAAATGGCTCCTGCAGAATAAAAGTAGATTTCAACATCCTACACACACTCTGACTCATTTTACACAATGAGAAATACTTACTCCACATGGAATAAGAATCATAACTCCGCAACTTAGATCCAAATGATACTTTACCACTCTTAATGGTTTTACCAAAATTACCTCCCATGACTTCTGGAGCTGCTCGAAGTACTGTCTGCTCACAATCAATAATAACACTACCAAGCTGGGTCACATCCTCACAGACAACTGAAGAGGGAGGCTCAATGGGTCTCCATCTACTCAACAGAAGCTGATCCTCTGGCTGCTTTCCCACACTCTCCAGAACTGGATCTACAGTACAGACTGTCTCCTTGCTTCTCCCTGAAATCTTAGGGTCAGTTCTACTCAATGCACATAAATTTAGGGAATCTGAAACGAGCGGGCAAGTAACAGGTAGTTTGACCTCCTCCCCTATACTATCACCTTGACTAGGGTGAGGCGGGGCCTCTACAACAGACTTACTCTCGACAACTGATTCTAAACTTGGAGTGAGCGGGAATACTTCTGCGAACCCGACATCTTGTCCTAAACCATTCACTTGGCTGGAATACAGAGTCGTGGCTTTTAAGTTTCTCTCAACTCCTGGCACAACGTTCGTAGTGAGCGGGCAAGACAATGGTACATGGACATCCTTTCCCAATTTATTGGAATAAAGCAGAGTCATAGTATCAGGCTTACTCTCAGCAACTAAGTCGGCCACACATGAATCTGGAACAACCACATCCCACTTCTCCACTGAAGGGGTACTGGTTACTGGAACAAATGCTTGAGTAACAACATTAGAACTGACAACTGGATTTATAATAGTACTGACATCAGTACAGGTAGAATGGACAAAACCATCTTCTACAACAGGTTGTTCATTCATAGAACTAATTTCAGCACAGGCAGAATAAACATGGTCTGCAACTGGCTGTTTACACAAACGGGGATCAATCTCACCCACAACATGATTTATGGCCACATCATTACCCAATATAACATCCACACCTGGGATGGGCAACTGTGTACTAACACCCATAGTGCATAAACTTGGTGTAATGGTGGATCTGAAATTAATGTCTATTAGAGGTACAGTTTTACATCCTGCAACACTCTGAAGAACAACAAACTTTCCAGTATCTCTCTTTTCAACATCAGAAAGAATACTGGATGAAATTATGGTTTGGGAAGCACCTGTATCACGAAGAATAACCACTGGCTTCCACTTCCCATTAATACACAAAACTTCACCTGAAGACATATATGGTGAATACTGTTTCACCTAATTGGGGTTTACAGTTTCATGTTTATTAGTAAATTTATTTTGCACACCTCTACAATAAATGAGACCAGTTGGTCGTAACTCAGGGTGCAATATAAAACAGGAATTAATTCCATGGCCTTTTCTTTTACAATGGGAACAGGACCTTACAGTGGACACACCTGTGGAACCAACTGTAGGTTTAGAAGTAGCATTACTAGGCTTAGATGATCCTGGCAATGGAGGAACATGGTTAGGTTTTATAAGAGAAGAGCTCATGGGAGTAACTGGAGCACTAGGACTGGATGGATTCTGATAAGGAGTTCGGTGAGCATTATAATTTACTCTACGACTAGACTTAGGTGAAGTGGCCGTAAACTGGGCCTTAGTCAACAACTCATGCTCATCCGCGAGCTTTGACAGCTCATAAATGTCTGTTACATTCTTTTGTTCTGCCATAAAAGTAGACAACTTGTCTGGGAGACATGACAATACTTCTTCCATGATAAGAAGATTCTTTAGAGCATCAAACTCAATTACTGAAAGTGACTTTAACCATCTGTTGCAAAAATTCGTCTTCTGACGAGTAAAATCTGCTATTGTCTGATCACTTACCCTCCTTAGGTTCCGAAACTTCTGCCTGTGTGCCTCTGGATTTAATTGATACGCATTTAAGATGCTTTTCTTTACAAATTCATAATCAAAGCTATAAGCGTCAGGTAGGGATGTAAAAACCTCCTGACTACGCCCCTTAAATTGAGACTGCATAATGGCTACCCACTGATCCCTTGGCTAGTTCATACTGATGGCAATCTTATAAAAATGTGCAAAGAAAACCTCAGGATCCTCCTCATTAAACTTGGGTAACTATATACTTATTCATCCTTATGGGATTATTATCACTATTTGTTGAAACATTACTAGTATTTCCATGCCCAGCTGCCATACGCTGTGATTCAAGCCTGAAGTTAGTGTCAGCCATTTGTTGTTGAATCTCTAATTGTTGCTTTTTTGTGGCTTCTAGTTGCAACTCAATTAAACATCTTCTATTTTGTGCCTCAAGTTCTAAACGCCTAGTCTCAAGCTCCCTCTGCTGAGCTTCAGCCTCTAATATTTTCTGTTCTTTTTGAGCTTCAAGTTCTAATATTCTCTGTTCTTTTTGAGTTTCAAGCTTAGCATTGGCTATTTGCCCTTCTAACTCAAGACGCTTTAACGTCATCTGATCATTCGACTCCTCTCTTAACTCCTCTAGAATTTCTTCATCTAACTCTCCATTCTCAACAAAATGCGTCACAATGACTTTCACAATTTGGGCTTTAACCATTCTATTGTTGGAGGTCAAATCCAACTGATTTGCCATTTGTATTAACTCAGTCTTTTTTAGGCTCTTAATCCCCTCAAAGTCTGGGTGAGCCAACAACGACACAACTTGCTCCTCCATCGTTACTAACACTTGGCACTTGATTCACACCAATAATTAAAACAATGGCACTGTACTACACTTCACTGTAAAATTGTCACCACACTGAAAATTCGCTTTGCCTCACTGCACAAACAAAATATATAGGATGACTTACCTCAAAATCGTGAAACGTTGTTACTTGACACACAGGAAGGCTTGCTTGGCACATGGAATAGTTCTTAAGAAACACACAGACACTTAACACACTGGTACTCTAGGAAGGCAAGGTTAGATTAGCATAGTTAAGTTTAAGTGGGAACAATATTTCCCGGCACAGGCCCCCATAACTCTATGTTACCTATCGTTCGTTACGGCTCGTGACCCTACAACAGCCAACTTTAAAAAAAGGTCTAGGGTTACTAAAACTGCTGTTCACAAGAGCGGGTCACCAGTGTAACCCCTTAATAAGTAATGAGCACTTTGTTAAAATTTTCCTTTAGGACTGAAGAATTATACATATAACTTACAATATATATATTCAATAAAGTATAATAATAAAACACAGATGGTCAAGTTAACTTATACAACCAACAAAAAGTATTGTCTCTCATATAATAGAATATAATAAAATATGGCACAACATGAATGTTACAGACTTAACTCTACAAAGATGTGATCTCTCCTGACCCGTATCAGCTACTGACCTACATATCTGCGGGAGTCAAAATCATTGCTTCTGTCCCGCGAAAATTTGCCAAAGTTACAATATTTATTATTTCTTCAATGGAACAATATATTGTGACAAAAGTAATCTTAAACTAACTTAATGAATGGTCAATACATATTGGTATAACAAAATGAGGTAATTATTGCTTTACACAGTAATTAAAATCCACATACAAAGGGGAATGATGGCATGCTCATCCAGCAACGGACTATCCCACGACAATTTGCCAGATAAGGTTCACATAATTATTATCCACCTATGTTACTCACATATGATCACATATAAATCATTAGTTCCCATGAGAAACTGAGTACACAAAGAAATAAAACAATCATTCCCACGATACGTTGGGCCTAACGCCAACAATGTAACATGAAATTATTTTACATAGAACATATAAGTATATCAATATACATACATGTAATTTATACACAATTATAAATGTACATATTAATTTATTTAATTATGTATCTTATCGAGGTACGTAACAAGCAGGGCGCGGAGTCGGGGATGCCTGAGCGGAGCGCGGAGTCGGGGACGCCTGAGCGGAGCACGGAGTCGAGGACGCCTGAGCAGGGCGCGGAGTCCGGGACGCCTGAGCAAGGCGCGGAGTCAGGAACGCCCGAGCAGGGCGCGGAGTCGGGAACCCCTGAGCAGAGCGCGGAGTCGGGGACCCCTGAGCGGAGCGCGGTGTCACAGGCCCCGGAGCAGAGCGTGGTGTCACAGGCCCCGGAGCAGAGCGCGGTGGCACAGGCACCGGAGCAGAGCGCGGTGTCACAGGCACCGGAGCAGGGCACAGTGTTGGGGACGCCGCAGCAGAGTGCGGTCCCTGGCAAAGGGAAACCAACAATACAAGGCCCCAAAATCTGCTGGTATTACAAATGGGCTACCTATAAGCATGGGGAATCGGGAAGAATAAATGGAACATGTACATACGATCACCCTAGAAAGTGAAGGAACCTCCTCAATACAAATAAATGTACCAAAAGCTGTGAATTCTTTCACCCAGAAATTTGCAAGAACTCTTTGGACAGGAAAGAGTGCTTCAGTGCTGAATGTCCAGCTTTTCATATAAGAGGTACCAGGCGAATAAAACCGACAGACTACTGTTACGGCCCTCTTGGGTCGCAACTGGGTTCTTTCTCTGATGTTAATAGAGTTTGGGTGTCCGGCCCCAAGTTAGTAGTGGCTTTCAAAGGGTGTGTTCCGTAACGCAAGTAAATTAAAGGGGAAGGGAGACAAAGGCAAAAACTTAAATATATAATTATCACCGTCACAATAAATAATATATATCTTATCACACGGGGGAGGTATAAACACTATTATATACAATCTGGTCTTCCTCTGAAGACGCGGAGTGTTCCACGGTGCTCAACGATGCATAGCTCTTGGTCCTCTTGTGGCCTCACGATGAATCCTTCGATTCTCTTGAGTCTACCCTGGCCACAGGCCAGCCAAATCACAGTTCCACTGGGGGCACCATCGTGGAGGCCTTCAACCACAAATCCAGCCTGTAGCTGGCAGGTTCCAATCAGTTCCGCAGGTTAGGCCACTCCACGACCGATAATAGGGTTGCGAGCCCTAGGCAGGAGCCTCGTGTGACTTCACAGATCACTCTCCTCACCACAACACCCCAGTGGTTAGTCTTCTCCACTAGTCAGCCCCGGGTACGACAAATCCTCAACTGCCACGTCACAGGGAAGCTAACACAACAGTGTTCATCCGGGGGGTGACTCACAACTTCTGCAGCTAACACTTGGAGATTCTACAGCTGCCTTGGGTAGACTAATCCAACGTCCGATTCAGCAGTCCCAGGTCGACTCTGTAATCAGACACGTCATCAGTACTAATGACACTCTAGGGTACCTCACTCACAGGCTTAGACACAAACGTCCACCTATCCGCTCCATAGATGGCGTAGCTGTCCAAGCGTCACCTCACCAGAGGTCAGCAGTGGCTGTGTTATGAGCTGATCAGGACGGGAAACTAGCCCTTGTGGCCAGTATATCTCGTCCTCACTAGACGGCGCCGTCCATTTGGAGGGGGTTTCGGGAGCTGACCCACAGATGGCGTGGTCGTCACTGCTCCGGGCTCGGACGCTAGACTCGGGTCCATAACACCTCCCCACCAAAAAGAATTTGGTTTGGGGTTCTATAAAGAAAAACACAAATCAAATTAGTACGTGGATACAACTCCACACGAACTCACGTACTCTAAGAACTGGAATGGCGAGGATGTCTTGTCCACAGAACTGTTCTAAGGAGAAACCCTGGCACAAAGGAAACTTGAAGATGGAAGGCGATGACCTGCCTGATGTAATCGTCCACACCTCCACTGCGATATCAAGCAGGGGCATAATCTCACGTGCCTTGAGTAAGGATCGATACTGACGCGATCCAGGGTGAATCGACACTTCCCTGTGTCGTGGCACCGATGATGGCTGGTCACAGACGGTATTTCTGGTACCGGTCCGGCGGTCCTTCAGGGAGACGGGAACCTGGAATACAGGGGTTTGATCATTTAGAGTGACAGCGACAGTGGGCAAGTCAGTACTCACAGCATACGCCTCTACTAGGCTCACACCTAGTTCCAACAGGGCTTCTCGTACATCGAGGATGGCATTCGCTCTGCCACCGTCAGGTCGACCAACGTTCCGTATAACGCTGCATCCCAGCTCAGCAATCACACGGTGGGTGTCAACCTGTCGGAAACAGTCACTCCTAATATCATCTCTCGTACCCCCTGTATCTACCATCACCTTCCAGGTCCCTTCTTTGACTGCAACACTCACAGTGCACGTCTCTAATCCCTGCCATCTCTTCATGGTGTTCATGGGAGCCATCATCTGTCGGGTCGTCCACTGGTCCTTACTGAGAACACACACGAGAACAAAACAAAATACTGCTAAGAAACATATGGCCAACCGAGGGATAAGCTTCCTGAGCCTGTAATGTCCATAGCCCGCTACATCCATTAGCCTGGTTTGGACCAAAGAGGGCACTAAAACCTTCGCACATACCTCACATACCTCCGACGTCTGGGGAATCTCTGGCCGGTTCAATGAACGCTGTACCTTGCCATACCGCAAGTGCTCATCCGCCTTCGCTCCAGACTCGTCGGTATCCGCGGGTGCTTGCACACGAGACCTCTCTTCATGCTCAGTTGCCTCTGCCTCCTTAACCTCATGTTCCTCGTCGGGAGAAGAATCAGGAGACTCTGTTAGAATACTGTAGACTCTGTTGTCAATCTGTAGGTGAGAGGAAGGATTAAACATATTTAATTCCGGGCCTGTCCGTACCTGGACATTACCACTGCCTGCTGTTACCTCAGACCTTGCTGTTCCGGCTGACTCGTTCACAATCTTGGGATGATTGTTGCTCCAATCTGTCACCAAGTCGTTGGCTAGTACCACGTCAATCCTAACGAGGCTAGGTGTGGGAGCCGCATCCCCTAAATGTGTGACGTTGAGCCCCTCTCCAAGAGCCAGAAGCGCCAAGGGTGATCTCCTAGTGAAGTATAAGCACTCTACCGAGTTGTGGGTTGGGTTGTCCGTAGAGAAGGATCAACGACGACAACACCAACCAACCCACAGTCTATAATAAATTGGGGGCCTGTGTCCGGGAGAGTGAACTGACACACCCACACCCTGTCCAAGAGTGGATTTGTACACCCTTGCTGAAAGAGATAAACTGTGTGACTGCAGGTGTTTACTCTCTCTCTTGGGAAGACTCGCAGGACAAAGATGGATAAGGTGCAAGCGTTTGTGGAGTCAGGCAAGCCTGAGGACTTAGAAGGTTGCACGAGGGATCAATTGAAACAAATAGCAGAAAAATGTGGCATTAGGTTGAAAGCATCTACAGTAGCTGGGATGAAGGATGAGATCCTGAGGCAGTTAAGAGCCAAAAATGAAGCGGCAGAGCATGGAGCCCAGAAAGGAGCTGAAAGTGGAAAGGAGGATGATGGGCAGGATGAAGTGAGATCCCAAGGATCGAGTAGGAGCAGCAGGAGTAGCCGCAGTAGCAGGAGTAGCCGAAATAGGAGCTTAAAGAGATTCCAGTTAGAGCTCCAGATGCAGCAACAACGAGAGGATAAGGAGAGACAGTTCCAGCTGGAAAAGATGAAATTAGAACTCCAGATGAAAAATGAAGCAGAGAAGGAAAAAGAAAAAAACAGGCTGGAAGTAGAGAAGGAAAAAGAAAAAACCAGGCTGGAAGTAGAAAAAGAGAAAACCAGACTGGAAGTAGAAAAAGAGAAAGCAAAACTGGAGGTCGAAAAAGAGAAAGCAAAACTAGAGGTCGAAAAAGAAAAAGAGAGAACAAAACAATTGCAGATAGAAGCGAACAGAACCTTGGCTGAGCAAAGGATTGAACATGGGTTGCCAGAGAGCACCACCCAGGTATCACACCCACCAGATGTTAGGGTTAGGGAGAAGGACATTCCCTTGTTTGTTCCCGAAGAGGCAGAGAGCTTCTTCGAGCATTTTGAAAAAGTAGCCAGTATCAAGGAGTGGCCACAGGAGGAATGGGCCCAGCTGGTCCAGTTAAGATTGACCGGTGCAGCCAGGGAGGCATACACCCAATTGTCACTGGAAGAGTGCCAGGATTATGCCACGGTAAAGAGCAGCATATTGCGCTCGTTTCAGTTAACCCCAGAAGCTTATAGAAAGCGCTTCAGAGAGATGGTGAAGGTTGGAGCGTGTACTTTTGCTGAGACAGCAAGAGATCTGGAAAGACGATTCCAGAAGTGGATTGAGGCTGCTGGAGTTGGATCTTACGCTGACCTGAAGCAACTGATGGTCATGGAGAAGTTCTTGGAGATGATGCATCCAGAAACAAAGTTCAAGATCCAAGAAGCAGGGATAAAGGAGGTGAAAGATGCCACAGATAGGGCGGATATGATTACTGAAGCATACAAGAGCTTGAGGGAGAACAGAGTGAGAAGCGAGGCGAGACGCAGCAATAGCAGACCCAATGGAGTCTGGGGAGGAAGAAATTATGAGAGACCCAGAAGAGTCTGGGGTGAGAAGAATTTTGATAAATGGGCAGATAAAAGTAAGTACCCTAAAACTCAGAAGAGTAGGTCGCGTACTTCGTCTGAAAGTGAAGATGGAGGAGCTAAACGAGAAACTAATCGTTATCTAGGGAATCAAGAGTCCAATAAAGCTCCACAGAGTGCAAGTAGTGTACCTGGCCCGAGGAATTCTCATACGAGTGGGTAGAGTCAGAGCTACTCTGGTACATATAGAAGAGACTTTTCCCAGATGAGATGTTACAATTGTAACGGATTGGGTCACGTGATGCGAGACTGTCGGCAGGGCAAGAGAGTTGTGACCCTGGCCATGTGTGACCCCCGAAGCACATATGAAGCACATGTGTTCCGAGACAAACCACAGAAGATGAACTTAGTGAACGAGAGGTATAGGCCGTTCATGAGCATAGGTTGGATCAGTGTAGGAGGCCAACCTGAGGTAGAAGTTGGTATTATAAGAGATACCTGAGCTAATCAGAGTTTGATTACGAGAAGCCTGATTGGGAATGATCGACGGTTAGCTGGCAGGAGTAAGATAAGAGTATATGGGTTGTTGTCTGAGAGTGACATGCCCGTATGCACTGTCCAGCTAAGGTCGGAATATGTGTCGGCAGAGGTGATGTTGGGAGTGTGCCCCGACATACCTATTCCAGGAGTCCAAGTGATCCTGGGGAATGACTTGTGTGGGACAAAGGTGTTGCCAACAGTCATAGCGGAGACTGTGCCAGAGGAGTGCCCAGAAGGCCACGGCACGGGTGGGACACCTGAGAGTGTGAACCTGACTGACATCCGAGGAGATGAGTCAGGAGACCGCCAAGCCATTGAGTACCCTGTCTCGGTAGTGATGAAGGCAGAGGTGGCAGGAAAACTTGGCTTATTAGGCAAATCGGGCCTTGAATAGTAGGCTGAGAAGTGCGTTCTGGCTACTAGTAGCCAGAACGCACTTCTCAGCCTACTATTCAAGGCCCGATTTGCCTAATAAGCCAAGTTTTCATGAATTAATTGTTTTTCAACTACCTAACCTACCTAACCTAACCTAACCTAACTTTTTCTGCTACCTAACCTAACCTATAAAGATAGGTTAGGTTAGGTTAGGTAGGGTTGGTTAGGTTTGGTCATATATCTACGTTAATTTTAACTCCAATAAAAAAATATTGACCTCATGCATAATGAAATGGGTAGCTATATCATTTCATAGGACAAAAATTAGAGAAAAAATATTAATTCTGGAAAACTTGGCTTATTAGGCAAATCGGGCCTTGCATAGTAGGCTGAGAAGTGCGTTCTGGCTATTAGGTACGACATATATATATATATATATATATATATATATATATATATATATATATATATATGTCGTACCTAGTAGCCAGAACTCACTGCTCAGCCTACTATTCAAGGCCCGATTTGCCTAATAAGCCAAGTTTTCCTGAATTAATATATTTACTATAATTTTTTTCTTATGAAATGATAAAGCAACCTTTTTCTCTATGTATGAGGCCAATTTTTTTTTATTGGAGTTAAAATTCCCGTAGATATATGACCGAACCTAACCAACCCTACCTAACCTAACCTAACCTATATTTATAGGTAAGGTTAGGTTAGGTAGCCAAAAAAAGCTAGGTTAGGTTAGGTTAGGTAGGTTAGGTAGACGAAAAAACATTAATTCATGAAAACTTGGATTATTAGGCAAATCGGGCCTTGAATAGTAGGCTGAGAAGTGCGTTCTGGCTATTAGGTACGACATATATATATATATATATATATATATATATATATATATATATATATATATATATATATATATATATATATATATATATGTCGTACCTAGTAGCCAGAACTCACTTCTCAGCCTACTATTCAAGGCCCGATTTGCCTAATAAGCCAAGTTTTCCTGAATTAATATATTTACTATAATTTTTTTCTTATGAAATGATAAAGCAACCCTTTTCTCTATGTATAAGGTCAATTTTTTTTTATTGGAGTTAAAATTAACGTAGATATATGACCGAACCTAACCAACCCTACCTAACCTAACCTAACCTATATTTATAGGTAAGGTTAGGTTAGGTAGCCAAAAAAAGCTAGGTTAGGTTAGGTTAGGTAGGTTAGGTAGACGAAAAAACATTAATTCATGAAAACTTGGCTTATTAGGCAAATCGGGCCTTGAATAGTAGGCTGAGAAGTGCGTTCTGGCTATTAGGCACGACATATATATATATATATATATATATATATATATATATATATATATATATATATATATATGTCGTACCTAGTAGCCAGAACGCACTTCTCAGCCTACTACGCAAGGCCCAATTTGCCTAATAAGCCAAGTTTTCAGGAATTAATTGTTTTTCGACTACCTAACCTAACCTAACCTAACTTTTTCAACTACCTAACCTAACCTAACCTATAAAGATAGGTTAGGTTAGGTTAGGTAGGGATGGTTAGGTTCGGTCATATATCTGCGTTAATTTTAACTCCAATATAAAAAAATTGACCTTATACATAATGAAATGGGTAGCTTTATCATTTCATAAGAAAAAAATTAGAGAAAATATATTAATTCAGGAAAACTTGGCTTATTAGGCAAATCGGGCCTTGCATAGTAGGCCGAGAAGTGCGTTCTGGCTACTAGGTACGACATATATATATATATATATATATTGGCATATATATATATATATTGTCCCCACATTGGCACCAGAGGTGGTACCCTCACAAAATTTTATATATATATGTATATGTATATATATATATATATATATATATATATATATATATATATATATATATATATATATATATATATATATATATATATATATATTTTATTAAATATGACCGAAAAAGTAAGATTAATAATTCTAACACGAATTTTCTCAATCTTTCGTACATTATGCTTCACTGTTGGAGGTAAATCAAAAATCACTTCTCCAAAATTCATTTTTATTTCTAGTCTGACGCGACACGGGCGCGTTTCGTAAAACCTATTACATTTTCAAAGACTTCACAAATACACAACTGATTAGAACTTGCGTTTCCCTGATTTTATATCTACATTTGAGTGAGGTGGGAAGGGTGATGTGGCATTACATTTGAGTGAGGTGGGAAGGATGATGTGGCATTAGAGGATATTAATAGGGTATTAAAAGTATCAACACAAGACAGAACACGAAACAATGGATATTGAATAGAAGTGTTTGTAGAAAGCCTATTGGTCCATATTTCTTGATGCTTCTATATTGGAGCGGAGTCTTGAGGTGGGTAGAATATAGTTGTGCAATAATTGGCTGTTGATTGCTGGTGTTGACTTCTTGATGTGTAGTGCCTCGCAAACGTCAAGCCGCCTGCTATCGCTGTATCTATCGATGATTTCTGTGTTGTTTACTAGGATTTCTCTGGCGATGGTTTGGTTATGGGAAGAGATTTACTATAAAACCAGAAAAACGGCCAGCCTACTCATGAGAAACTCTCCAGACACGAAACAGAACGCTTTAAAAGAGACTAACGTCGTCTATGCCTTCAAATGCCCACTTGGGGACTGTAAGCTCCAAAAAACCCAGTATATAGGCAAGACAACAACATCTCTTTCTAGGCGTTTAACGATGCATAAACAACAGGGCTCCATTAAGGAACATATAATCTCTTCCCATAACCAAACCATCGCCAGAGAAATCCTAGTAAACAACACAGAAATCATCGATAGATACAGCGATAGCAGGCGGCTTGACGTTTGCGAGGCACTACACATCAAGAAGTCAACACCAGCAATCAACAGCCAATTATTGCACAACTATATTCTACCCACCTCAAGACTCCGCTCCAATATAGAAGCATCAAGAAATATGGACCAATAGGCTTTCTACAAACACTTCTATTCAATATCCATTGTTTCGTGTTCTGTCTTGTGTTGATACTTTTAATACCCTATTAATATCCTCTAATGCCACATCATCCTTCCCACCTCACTCAAATGTAATGCCACATCACCCTTCCCACCTCACTCAAATGTAGATATAAAATCAGGGAAACGCAAGTTCTAATCAGTTGTGTATTTGTGAAGTCTTTGAAAATGTAATAAGTTTTACGAAACGCGCCCGTGTCGCGTCAGACTAGAAATAAAAATGAATTTTGGAGAAGTGATTTTTGATTTACCTCCAACAGTGAAGCATAATGTACGAAAGATTGAGAAAATTCGTGTTAGAATTATTAATCTTACTTTTTCGGTCATATTTAATAAAATATGTCTACAGGAAAGACTGCTACCAAAATATATATATATATATATATATATATATATATATATATATATATATATATATATATATATATATATATATATGTGTATATCACGAAAATAAACACGTGATTAAGAATGTGACAATGTCAGACCACGGAGGAAAAATGAAACAGGAAATTTCCTTAAGTACTTTCGTATATTAAATACATCTTCACCTTCTGAAGATGTATTTAATATACGAAAGTACTTAAGGAAATT
This sequence comes from Procambarus clarkii, assembly GCF_040958095.1. NCBI lineage: Eukaryota > Metazoa > Arthropoda > Malacostraca > Decapoda > Cambaridae > Procambarus > Procambarus clarkii. Next base: position 1,217,803 of record NC_091204.1, read on the forward strand.
TCCTGTTTCATTTTTCCTCCGTGGTCTGACATTGTCATATATATATATATATATATATATATATATATATATATATATATATATATGTATATATTATATATAAAACAGTATAATAACAGCAAAAACACTAAGTTATTGTTCTAAAAATATAATAAACATGTAACTACTGTAATATTTTTTAGCATAGCAATGTTCCACACATTTAATTATATAAATTTCTCAAATTACACATTATTGAATAATAGTACTAAAAAAAATAAAAACCATTCAGAATATTGGAAGAAATATGTAAAAAAATATATTTGTAGGAACTCTTGCACCACGGCTGCCTCTAGGCCAAGCACTACCAGGTGTCTATTCACTCAGTACCTGTGGATTGTGAAATTTCCTTGCTCCATCACGACCAAGCTAAGTTACATACAATTTTGTTTCCTTTTAGTTTCCCGTGATTAGGGAAAGCATTTCAACAATATCAGGAAGAAAAAATTTGGGGGAATAATTTGTTGCATGCACTATAGGGTTATTATTAAATAGATGTGTAGTACTGTACATTTAAAAAAAATATTATTATCAATGAAGTTTTATATATATATATATATATATATATATATATATATATATATATATATATATATATATATATATATATATATATATATATATATATATATATGTCGTACCTAGTAGCCAGAACGCACTTCTCAGCCTACTATGCAAGGCCCGATTTGCCTAATAAGCCAAGTTTTCATGAATTAATTGTTTTTCGATTACCTAACCAACCTAACCTAACCTAACCTAACTTTTTCGGCTACGTAACCTAACCTAACCTATAAAGATAGGTTAGGTTAGGTTAGGTAGGGTTGGTTAGGTTCGGTCATATATCTACGTTAATTTTAACTCAAATAAAATAAAATTGACCTCATACATAATGAAATGGGTAGCTTTATCATTTCATAAGAAAAAATTTAGAGAAAATATATTAATTCATGAAAACTTGGCTTATTAGGCATATCGGGCCTTGCATAATAGGCTGAGAAGTGCGTTCTGGCTACTAGGTACGACATATATATATATATATATATATATATATATATATATATATATATAATAATAATAAATATATGCCAGCTGTGGAATTGAGTTGAGAATGTTGTGATCTCAAGTCCTGGACGGCGAGGAGAGTATTAAGCCGCCCAGAGACATTTTTCGTGGGCTGTGTGGAGCGCCCTGACCAGACGCCGTCAGAGGGATAGCGCCCTCGACTAGACAATCTGTGGTAAGCACGATTTAAGCCAGTTCGTCGTGATTGCTTGTAGTTGGTTGTGTGCCCAGCGACAGTAGCAATGTTTATTTATAAGTTGGAAATGTTTTGGTAAGGCAGGAAGTGTAAATGAGAGGACGGAGATGAGAGAGACAGCTGGAGGGACAAGCAGCGTTTCCTCTCCCATCGACCGCCTGAAGCCAACTGATGGAGTCCAGCTCCTGGCGGCGAAGGACCCTCCCTGAGTGAGTGAGGCCTGCCGGGCGAGGTGAAGCATGGACCCGCACCAAAACGGGGGAGTCCACTCTCACAGTATGAAGAAAGCAGATGGATATAGGAGGCAAACATATTGTGTGGTTATTTTTTGTTTAGTTGTAACATTTTTATTGGAGTGTCGATGGGTTGCAGGTTTGTCTTTGGGGAAGAAGTTGCTGAGAACTTCGATACCAGCACAGAGGGAGTAGTTGATGAGACTCCAAGGTAGTGGAGGAGAGGACCTCGAGCTGTGAGGAGAAGCAGTGAAGAGGAGTGTCACGTGCTTCTGGAGAGGTGGTGAAGCACCATAGTTGCTCGAGAAAACTTCATGGTGTAACAGCCAGGAGAGCTGTGGAGAACCCTAGCAGAAGTGGTGAAGCACCGAAGTGCTCAAGGAAGACTTCATGGTGCAGCAGCCTGGAAGAGCTGCAGAGGATCCTGGTAGTTAAACCCGGAAGAACCTGAAGAGATCAGGGTAGTGAACTTCCAGATGTGGAAGGGACGTTCTAAATGATTACTTGTAGGGAAGTGATAGTGTTTGGTTGTCATTAGCGTGCAAGGCGCAATGAAAGGCGAGTGATAGTTTGCCATTTTTGTGCCAAGGCGTTTATACTGAAGTTTAGAGTTACAGTCGTAGGCTGGATTACCTACAGATGTATGTGTTCTAGGACCGATAAGGGGGATCGATTGATCATTTGCTGTGTATCAAGGAACATTTATACTGATATATATATGTGCAGCATTCATATGCTGATTTTCCTTTTACTTGTTTATAGATATATATATATTATCTTGCTGATAGTGCAACATTGTATTGTAAGACTTGATCTACTTGAGGTTGATAGTATCAGGTGGTGAATCAGAAGATAGGATACCACTTGATAAGCTGATGATAGAGTTCTGATGGTGTTGGAGTGCAAAGCGACTGAAATAGCATAGAGTGTAGGATTCATTATTATTATTTGTCTGTAAGTATTGTGTATGTGCTTCGTCCAGTAAAGGTATTCAAATTTGCTGGTGTTTGCCCTTGTCCTAGTGAGGCTTCCCAGGAAGTAGTAAAGAAGGAGAGAGAGAGAGAGAGAAAGAACCAAGAACCACTGCTGTGGACAGGGTAGAACAGAAAACTAGTAAGTCAAAGGGAATTGAGGAGATCATATAAACATAAGGAGAGAGTGGGGGGGTCACAGCGGCTCGAGAGGGTGTGTGCACGTGACAACGAGGCAAAGTATTGGAGCCGCATCCCCTAAACGTGTGACGTTGAGCCCCTCTCCAAGAGCCCGAAGCGCCCAGGGTGATCTCCTGGTAAAGTATAAGCACTCTACCGAGTTGTGGGTTGGTTGTCCAGAAAGAAGGAGCAACGACAACACCAACCAACACAACTATAATACCCTCCACCACCACCACCACCCACACTACCCATCCACCACCACCACCACCACCCACACTACCCCTCCACCACCACCACCACCCACACTACCCATCCACCACCACCACCACCACCCACACTACCCATCCACCACCACCACCACCACCCACACTACCCATCCACCACCACCACAACCACCCACACTACCCCTCCACCACCACCAACACCACCCACACTACCCCTCCACCACCACCACCTCCACCACCCACACTACCCCTCCACCACCACCACCACCACCCACACTACTCCTCCACCACCACCACCACCACCCACACTACCCCTCCACCACCACCACCCACACTACCCCTCCACCACCACCACCACCACCCACACTACCCCTCCACCACCACCACCACCACCACCCACACTACCCCTCCACCACCACCACCACCACCCACACTACCCCTCCACCACCACCACCACCACCCACACTACCCCTCCACCACCACCACCACCACCCACACTACCCCTCCACCACCACCACCACCACCCACACTACCCCTCTACCACCACCACCACCACCACCCACACTACCCATCCACCACCACCACCACCACCCACACTACCCCTCCACCACCACCACCACTACCCCTCCACCACCACCACCACTACCCCTCCACCACCACCACCACCACCCACACTACCCCTCCACCACCACCACCTCCACCACCCACACTACCCCTCCACCACCACCACCCACACTACCCCTGCACCACCACCACCACCACCCACACTACCCCTCTACCACCACCACCACCACCCACGCTACCCCTCTACCACCACCACCACCACCCACACTACCCATCCACCACCACCACCACCACTACCCCTCCACCACCACCACCACCACCACCACCACCACCACCACTACCCCTCCACCACCACCCACACTACCCCTCCACCACCACCACCACCCACACTACCCCTCCACCACCACCACCACCCACACTACCTCTCCACCACCACCACCACCCACACCACCCCTCCACCACCACCACCCTCACTACCCCTCCACCACCACCACTCACACTACCCCTCCACCACCACCACCCTCACTACCCCTCCACCACCACCACTCACACTACCCCTCCACCACCACCACTCACACTACCCCTCCACCACCACCACCCACACCACCCCTCCACCACCACCACTCACACTACCCCTCCACCACCACCACTCACACTACCCCACCACCATCACCACCCACACTACCCCTCCACCACCACCACCCTCACTACCCCTCCACCACCACCACCCACACTACCTCTCCACCACCACCACCACCCACACCACCCCTCCACCACCACCACCCTCACTACCCCTCCACCACCACCACTCACACTACCCCTCCACCACCACCACTCACACTACCCCACCACCACCACCACCCACACTACCCCTCCACCACCACCACCACCCACACTACCTCTCCACCACCACCACCACCCACACCACCCCTCCACCACCACCACTCACACTACCCCTCCACCACCACCACTCACACTACCCCACCACCATCACCACCCACACTACCCCTCCACCACCACCACCCTCACTACCCCTCCACCACCACCACCCACACTACCCCTCCACCACCACCACTCACACTACCCCTCCACTACCACCACTCACACTACCAATCCACCACCACCACTCACACTACCCCTCCACCACCCACACTACCCCTCCACCACCACCACTCACACTACCCCTCCACTACCACCACTCACACTACCAATCCACCACCACCACTCACACTACCCCTCCACCACCCACACTACCCCTCCACCACCACCACTCACACTACCCATCCACCACCACCACTCACACTACCCATCCACCACCACCACTCACACTACCCCTCCACCACCACCACCCACACTACCCCTCCACCACTACCACCAACACTACTCCTCAAACACTACCAACCACACTAAACCACCACCACCACCACTACCACCCACTAAGTCGTTGCCTGGTACTGGCTGTGTAAGGGAGGGCGTTGTTTGGTGGATCGGCGACGTGTGGCCCCCACTACCCCTGTTCGCCGGACTGAAACGATTGGGCTTGAATTTTCTTGCCGAGCGTCATGCCCTGCACTTGAGATTGTGTTGCTGGATATGCCTCGAGTTCCTGTGGCCGACCTGTACGGACTCCAGTTGTTAACGACCCAGAGGGCACTCGTGAAGTTTCGCTCTGCGACAGTTTACAGGGACTTCGTGGCAAGCTATGATGGGAGGACATTGACGCTCCCTGGGGACGGTGGTACCGTTACTATTTGGGACCTTTGTTGTGCTGTTACTTATGTGGCGCTGCATTGTGTGCCTTTTGAATACTCCGAGGCCCTGCTAGGAGGTATTTTAACCAGTTTGGAACAGTGGTTTCCCTCCGAATGAACTCTGTCTCTTTCGGCAGGTGGCGTGGGGTCTCCTGTGGTACTCGGACTCTCGCCTTGAGACTCAAGTCCCTGGTTCCCTCCTTAGTTACCTAGATGGGGTACACTCTGCGAGCGTTCTATGCAGGGCAGCCACGCTCCTGTTTTCGTTGTGGTCTTTAGGGGCATCTGGCAGCCGCTTGCACTGGGGTCATGGCTGCACTCGTTAATCTGTTCCGGGAAAAGGATTTTCCCCCGTTGATGGCGCAGGACCTGTCGCCTCGTGATGGAGTGGGTGGGGAGGTTTCCGTGCCGCCTGCTTGTATACCACCATCCCTGCAGGTGGTGGTTCCGAGTTCCTCGGCTGCTTGCCCAGCGTGTGTGGATGGTGGTGTCTATGACGAGGTGGTGGTGTGTGCAGCTCCGTCCCCTCTTCGCTTCCGACGGCTTCTGCACTTGTTTCATCCTCTGCTCCTCTGTCGCTTACGACATCCCTGCAGATTCCCTCACCTGTGGTGCTCCCTCCTCCTCTGCCTGCTGCACCTGTTCTTTCTCCTGTCTTCTCTGTGGGTGGCGGTCTCGTACTCCAGGTCGTTGAGACTGAAATTCTGCTTGGTCATGCTCCCCCGGTTGTGGGGGTAGCCTACCGCTGGCTCTTCTCGGGTGCCCCCTGCAGGGGGTGACAGCTCTGATGACCAACGGCCTGTCCCCAAGTGTTCACGTATGGATACAGGTGCTTCATGTCTTTGTACGTGGGCTGAGGAATGTGAGGATGCAGCGTGTGTTGATTCATCTACGAGCTACTCGTCTGTGGAGTGTGAGGATGGTGCGTCTGGTGCTGGTGTGATTCTGGTGGATGGTGTGGGCCCTGGTGTGGCTCCTGCTGTAGGGGGTGGGGGCCGGTGTGGGGCCTGTGGCTCTTGCTTCGGGTGCGTCGCCCATGTCGGATGTTTCCGGTTCCTCGTGGGGGTTGATTCCCCTTAGCGAGGTTGAGGGTGAGCGTGACGACCTGGTGATGGTGCTGAAGAAAGCTGCATGCTCTGAGGGTTCCGTGCCCCCTCCCCTGTCACCTATTTCGTCTGCGACGGTTTTGCCGCCTCTCGAGTCTACGGCCGTTTCTTCTGTGTCTCCTGCTTTGTCAGAGGAGGTGTTACCGCCTTGGCAGACTCTGCCCGCTGTTCCGGTATCTCTTGCTTCCACGTCGAAGGTGTTTCTGCCTTGTTCTTCGTCTTCGGTGTCCTCTGGTTGGGGGCGTTCGCTTTCGCCGGATTTGGTGGTTCCTGAGTATATGCCATACCCGCGACATCGTGGGGGCGTTTTCCCTACCGAACTGGAGTATTTGATATGGGAGGCTTACAAGAGGAAGTATCCATCGAGACTGTTCCCTGAGAAATATGATATCTGATTACTTGTTGTGGTGTTGCTTGCGCCTGGCGTGGTTGTGGGGTGGTTTGTGTGCATTATGCTCTTTTTCAAATTTGTTATGTCTATGTTAGGGGAAGGAAAACCCTGATTTTAAACCTCCGCTGCCTTGCGGCCATACCCCTTTTTTGGGAAAGGCTTCAGGAGTCAACCTCGAGGAAAAATCCGGAGTTGGAGCCCCTAAGGCAGCTCGTTGTTGACGTCGACCTCGTTCTGGCAGCTCCTGCGACGTTGCTGGAACCATGTATATTGGCATTTGCCTTTCTATTGGATAATTTCAGCAACGTGGAGAGGGGGGACCTGCTGCATGGGTAACAGCTTCTCCTCCATATCTAACTACCCAGACTTTGCGCCCTGTCAGGGTGCAACTCCATAGTCTTTCGAGACTGAAGGATGCCTACTACTATGTCTATGTTCTATTTACTATGTTATGAACATTGCTTTGTTGCTTTGTACTACATTACGTTAATATGTTGTCTTTATTATGTTATGTTTACTATGTTCTGTTTCCTAGTTATATATACTGTGTTGTATGGTGCTTGTTGTATTCCTTTGTTATATTTACTGTGTTCTACTTACTATGATGTATTTCCAGTGTTATATTTACCATCATGTATTTCCTGTGTTTCGGTTCTGTTTTCACAATTTGTTTTTCATTGGTGCTGTTTTGATTTGTACGCGGGGTTGGTGTGTCATGGGGCATGTATTTTTCGAATGTGCTGTGTGTCGTCTGTGTATTCTGTGCTATAGTTATGTGGTATGGTGTCTGTTGTTGAATGGTGTGACATGTGATGCATGTGTTCTGGTTTTGTTTTACGTGGTATATATGTAATTTTGTTTTGTTTCCACATTTGGTTTCATTGGAGTTCTATGTACATTTTTGTCATTACAGACACCTTTGGCACTTCCCGTCTGGGTAGTACAGCTTTTGTTTCTTTTGTGTGTTTTTTATGTTCCTATGTATTTTTTATTGTTCTTTGTTTCAGTTTTATGTTCTATTGCTCTGTGTGCCTTGTGATCTGTATTATTGTCATTCTGTGTTATTCTGTGCTTTCCTGTTGAATGCTACTGTGGTGTTACTTTGCATGCTCTGTTTTGTTATTTTTTGGTTTTGGTGCTTCTGTAACGGGGGGGTGGGGGGAAATGGCTCTATCTTGTCCATTATTCCACCCCCCAGTTAACTAATCGAGGCCGGGGGAAACAGCTCTCTCTTGTCCGTTATCCCGTCCCCAGTTAGCTAACTATTCTAGAGCACCTCCAGAGATCCTAAGGCAACCTCTCTCGATCAACACCTTGTAACCTAGGTATTTGACTACCTAGGTGCTAAGACTACAAGGCGCCGTAACTGGATCAGTTACCCGAAACTCTAGAGAGAACTCTAGAGTACAAAATCATTGCCACAAACGTAAAAGAGAAAACGAAAGGAAAGAAATGAATAGTGAAGTAATTAGTGAGGGTTTGGGGTGAGAGGGAGAGAGGTGGGAGGGGCGAGGAGGGTCATTAGTTGAAAGTGAGAGTTTAGAGAGGGGTGGAGGGAGAGGAATAGATAGGTAGTAGTAGAAGAGTAGATAGTAGAAGTAGAAGAGTAGATAGTAGAAGACGAAATTGCTGCCACCATCCATTCATGATCATTACATACAAGACAAGGAATGGAACTTGCCTGTATCAAAATATTCTCAAAAGATGTTATTACCATGTATCAACTCCAAACATGTACTCATTTATATCATGAACCCAGTAACCACAGAGGCTTTCTCAAATCCTCAACTCAAAGCTCTAGGGCACAAAGTTAAACACAATTTAAATAATAAATTCATAATTATATTTCCCATGAAGTATCATAATTTAGCAATTCAATTAAAATGTTAAAGAGAGTCATCATCCAAGAATTCGAGAACCCTACAACTTGACTGCCCCTGATCATCACACAACATATGTAAACACGACCAAGTCACCTTAATGTTCACTCACCGAGGACTGAGTCTAAGTTGAATAGAGAGGGGGGGGGGGGTTTGTAGTTTGACAGAGACTGTCTCGCCCCTGCCGGCCGACAGCCTCCCTGATAGGGCTGTCTTCTCTCTGCTCTCCTGGCTCGTCTGCTGCTCTGTCTGTTAATGCTCCATGCTCGATAGTTCTCCGAGTATTTATTGGGGAACCTAGTAGCTAACTCCGCCCACAAATAGATAGCCTCCGGCACTACCAAGCCACTCCTTAAACGTCGGCATGTTTGAAGGCTACCCGGCTCCAATTATACGCTTAGCGGAAGCAAGGTGAAATTATCATGATCTGACCTCAGGTCACTTGGGGTCATTAACGGTTAGAGGTGTGAGATCTCAGGCAGACAACTGGCGCCTCTCAGATCCTTGTCTGTGACTCGTGTACTCTATATATATTTTAAATAAACTAACCCAAACACTTTTACAGTGTTACACTTCGTCATCTTTTATGCTGTATTTACTTTGCTTTACAAATAAAAATGAAACAAATGAAAAACTACCACCCCCACTACACCTCCACCACTATCACCCACACTAGGCCTCCACAACTACCACCCACTCATCCCCCTTTACCACTACCACCCACTCATCCCCCTTTACCACTACCACCCACACTACCCCACCACCACCATCACCAACACTACCCCTCCACCACTACCAAACACACAACCCCTCGAACACCACCACCCACACTACACCACTACCATCCACACTACACCTCGACCACTATTACCCACACTACCCCTTAACCACTACCACCCACATTACCCCTCCTCTACCCGACCAACAATACCCCACCTCCACTTCCACCCACACTACACCACTACCACCCACACTAGCTCTCCCCTACTACCACCCAAACTTCCCCTCCAAAACCACCACCCTCACAGACCCCCTCCACAATTACCACACACACTACCCTTTCGTCCTAAACTCCACTACCCCCTCCTCCTACACACCACTACCCCTCCTCCTACACTCCACTACCCCTCCTCCTACACTCCACTACCCCTCCTCCTCCACACCACTACCCCCTCCTCCTACACACCACTACCCCCTCCTCCTACACTCCACTACCCCCCTCCTCCTACACACCACTACCCCCTCCTCCTACACACCACTATCCCCTCCTCCTACACACCACTACCCCCTCCTCCTACACACCACTACCCCCTCCTCCTACACACCACTACCCCCTCCTCCTACACACCACTACCCCCTCCTCCTACACACTACTACCATCTCCTCCTACACACCACAACCCCCTCCTCCTACACACCACTACCCCCTCCTCCTACACTCCACTACCCCAGTCCTCCTACACACCACTACCCCCTCCTCCTACACACCACTACCCCCTTTTCCTACACACCACTACCCCCTCCTCCTACACACCACTACCCCCTCCTACACACCACTACCCCCTCCTCCTACACACCACTACCCCCTCCTCCTACACACCACTACCCCCTCCTCCTACACACCACTACCCCCTCCTCCTACACACCACTACCCCCTCCTCCTACACACCACTACCCCCTTTTCCTACACTCCACTACCCCCTCCTCCTACACACCACTACCCTCTCCTCCTACACACCAATACCCCCTCCTCCTACACACCACTACCCCCTCCTCCTACACACCACTACCCCCTCCTCCTACACTCCACTACCCCCTCCTCCTACACACCACTACCCCCTCCTCCTACACACCACTACCCCCTCCTCCTACACACCACTACCCCCTCCTCCTACACTCCACTACCCCCTCCTCCTACACACCACTACCCCCTCCTCCTACAATCCACTACCCCCTCCTCCTACACACCACTACCCACTCCTCCTACACTCCACTACCCCCTCCTCCTACACTCCCCTACCCTCTCCTCCTACACTCCCCTACCCTCTCCTCCTACACACCACTACCCCCTCCTCCTACACACCACTACCCCCTCCTCCTACACACCACTACTCCCTTTTCCTACACACCACTACCCCCTCCTCCTACACACCACTACCCCCTCCTCCTACACACTACTACCCTCTCCTCCTACACACCACTACCCCCTTTTCCTACACACCACTACCCCCTCCTCCTACACACCACTACCCCCCTCCTCCTACACACCACTACCCCCTCCTCCTACACTCCCCTACCCTCTCCTCCTACACACCACTACCCCCTCCTCCTACACACCACTACCCCCTTTTAATACACACCACTACCCCTTCCTCCTACACACCACTAGCCCCTCCTCCTACACACCACTACCCCCTCCTCCTACACTCCCCTACCCTCTCCTCCTACACACCACTACCCCCCTCCTCCTACACTCCCCTACCCTCTCCTCCTACACACCACTACCCCCTCCTCCTACACACCACTACCCCCTCCTCCTACACTCCACTACCCCCTCCTCCTACACACCACTACCCCCTCCTCCTACACTCCACTACCCCCTCCTCCTACACACCACTACCCACTCCTCCTACACTCCACTACCCCCTCCTCCTACACTCCCCTACCCTCTCCTCCTACACACCACTACCCCCTCCTCCTACACACCACTACCCCCTCCTCCTACACACCACTACCCCCTTTTCCTACACACCACTACCCCCTCCTCCTACACACCACTACCCCCTCCTCCTACACACTACTACCCTCTCCTCCTACACACCACTACCCCCTTTTCCTACACACCACTACCCCCTCCTCCTACACACCACTACCCCCCTCCTCCTACACACCACTACCTCCTCCTCCTACACTCCCCTACCCTCTCCTCCTACACACCACTACCCCCTCCTCCTACACTCCCCTACCCTCTCCTCTGACACACCACTACCCTCTCCTCCTACACTCCACTACCCCCTCCTCCTACCCACCACTACCCCCTCCTCCTTCACTCCCCTACCCTCTCCTCCTACACACCACTACCCCCTCCTCCTATACACCACTACCCCCTCCTCCTACACACCACTACCCCCTTTTCCTACACACCACTACCCCTTCCTCCTACACACCACTAGCCCCTCCTCCTACACACCACTACCCCCTCCTCCTACACTCCCCTACCCTCTCCTCCTACACACCACTACCCCCCTCCTCCTACACTCCCCTACCCTCTCCTCCTACACACCACTACCCCCTCCTCCTACACACCACTACCCCCTCCTCCTACACTCCACTACCCCCTCCTCCTACACACCACTACCCCCTCCTCCTACACTCCACTACCCCCTCCTCCTAACACACCACTACCCACTCCTCCTACACTCCACTACCCCCTCCTCCTACACTCCCCTACCCTCTCCTCCTACACACCACTACCCCCTCCTCCTACACACCACTACCCCCTCCTCCTACACACCACTACCCCCTTTTCCTACACACCACTACCCCCTCCTCCTACACACCACTACCCCCTCCTCCTACACACTACTACCCTCTCCTCCTACACACCACTACCCCCTTTTCCTACACACCACTACCCCCTCCTCCTACACACCACTACCCCCCTCCTCCTACACACCACTACCTCCTCCTCCTACACTCCCCTACCCTCTCCTCCTACACACCACTACCCCCTCCTCCTACACTCCCCTACCCTCTCCTCTGACACACCACTACCCCCTCCTCCTACACACCACTACCCCCTCCTCCTACACACCACAACCCCCTCCTCCTACACACCACTACCCCCTCCTCCTACACTCCACTACCCCCCTCCTCCTACACACCACTACCCCCTCCTCCTACACACCACTACCCCCTTTTCCTACACACCACTACCCCCTCCTCCTACACACCACTACCCCCCTCCTACACACCACTACCCCCTCCTCCTACACACCACTACCCCCTCCTCCTACACACCACTACCCCCTCCTCCTACACACCACTACCCCCTCCTCCTACACACCACTACCCCCTCCTCCTACACACCACTACCCCCTTTTCCTACACTCCACTACCCCCTCCTCCTACACACCACTACCCTCTCCTCCTACACACCAATACCCCCTCCTCCTACACACCACTACCCCCTCCTCCTACACACCACTACCCCCTCCTCCTACACTCCACTACCCCCTCCTCCTACACACCACTACCCCCTCCTCCTACACACCACTACCCCCTCCTCCTACACACCACTACCCCCTCCTCCTACACTCCACTACCCCCTCCTCCTACACACCACTACCCCCTCCTCCTACAATCCACTACCCCCTCCTCCTACACACCACTACCCACTCCTCCTACACTCCACTACCCCTTCCTCCTACACTCCCCTACCCTCTCCTCCTACACACCACTACCCCCTCCTCCTACACACCACTACCCCCTCCTCCTACACACCACTACTCCCTTTTCCTACACACCACTACCCCCTCCTCCTACACACCACTACCCCCTCCTCCTACACACTACTACCCTCTCCTCCTACACACCACTACCCCCTTTTCCTACACACCACTACCCCCTCCTCCTACACACCACTACCCCCCTCCTCCTACACACCACTACCCCCTCCTCCTACACTCCCCTACCCTCTCCTCCTACACACCACTACCCCCTCCTCCTACACTCTCCTACCCTCTCCTCTGACACACCACTACCCCCTCCTCCTACACACCACTACCCCCTCCTCCTACACACCACTACCCCCTCCTCCTACACACCACTACCCCCTCCTCCTACACTCCACTACCCCCTCTTCCTACACACCACTACCCCCTCCTCCTACACACAACTACCCCCTCGTCCTACACACCACTACCCCCTCCTCCTACACACCACTACGCCCTCCTCCTACACACCACTACCCCCTTTTCCTACACACCACTACCCCCTCCTCCTCCTACACACCACTACCCCCTCTTCCTACACACTACTACCCTCTCCTCCTACACACCACTACCCCCTTTTCCTACACACCACTACCCCCTCCTCCTACACACCACTACCCCCTCCTCCTACACACCACTACCCCCTCCTCCTACACTCCCCTACCCTCTCCTCCTACACACCACTACCCCCTCCTCCTACACTCCCCTACCCTCTCCTCTGACACACCACTACCCCCTCCTCCTACACACCACTACCCCCTCCTCCTACACACCACTACCCCCTCCTCCTACACACCACTACCCCCTCCTCCTACACTCCACTACCCCCTCCTCCTACACACCACTACCCCCTCCTCCTACACACCACTACCCCCTCGTCCTACACACCACTACCCCCTCCTCCTACACACCACTACCCCCTCCTCCTACACACCCCTACCCCCTCCTCCTACACACCACTACCCCCTCCTCCTACACACCACTACCCCCTTTTCCTACACTCCACTACCCCCTCCTCCTACACACCACTACCCTCTCCTCCTACACACCACTACCCTCTCCTCCTACACTCCACTACCCCCTCCTCCTACCCACCACTACCCCCTCCTCCTACACTCCCCTACCCTCTCCTCCTACACACCACTACCCCCTCCTCCTACACACCACTACCCCCTCCTCCTACACACCACTACCCCCTTTTCCTACACACCACTACCCCTTCCTCCTACACACTACTAGCCCCTCCTCCTACACACCACTACCCCTCCTCCTACACTCCCCTACCCTCTCCTCCTACACACCACTACCCCCCTCCTCCTACACTCCCCTACCCTCTCCTCCTACACACCACTACCCCCTCCTCCTACACACCACTACCCCCTCCTCCTACACTCCCCTACCCTCTCCTCCTACACACCACTACCCCCTCATCCTACACTCCCCTACCCCCTCCTCCTACACTCCACTACCCTCTCCTCCTACACACCACTACCCCCTCCTCCTACACTCCCCTACCCTCTCCTCCTACACACCACTACCCCCTCCTCCTACACTCCCCTACCCCCTCCTCTTACACTCCCCTACCCTCTACTCCTACACACCACTACCCCCTCCTCCTACACTCCCCTACCCCCTCCTCCTACACTCCCCTACCCTCTCCTCCTACACACCACTACCCCCTCCTCCTACACACCACTACCCCCTCCTCCTACACACCACTACCCCCTTTTCCTACACACCACTACCCCCTCCTCCTACACACCACTACCCCCTCCTCCTACACACTACTACCCTCTCCTCCTACACACCACTACCCCCTTTTCCTACACACCACTACCCCCTCCTCCTACACACCACTACCCCCCTCCTCCTACACACCACTACCCCCTCCTCCTACACTCCCCTACCCTCTCCTCCTACACACCACTACCCCCTCCTCCTACACTCCCCTACCCTCTCCTCTGACACACCACTACCCCCTCCTCCTACACACCACTACCCCCTCCTCCTACACACCACTACCCCCTCCTCCTACACACCACTACCCCCTCCTCCTACACTCCACTACCCCCTCCTCCTACACACCACTACCCCCTCCTCCTACACACAACTACCCCCTCGTCCTACACACCACTACCCCCTCCTCCTACACACCACTACCCCCTCCTCCTACACACAACTACCCCCTCCTCCTACACACCACTACCCCCTCCTCCTACACACCACTACCCCCTTTTCCTACACTCCACTACCCCCTCCTCCTACACACCACTACCCTCTCCTCCTACACACCACTACCCTCTCCTCCTACACTCCACTACCCCCTCCTCCTACCCACCACTACCCCCTCCTCCTTCACTCCCCTACCCTCTCCTCCTACACACCACTACCCCCTCCTCCTATACACCACTACCCCCTCCTCCTACACACCACTACCCCCTTTTCCTACACACCACTACCCCTTCCTCCTACACACCACTAGCCCCTCCTACACACCACTACCCCCTCCTCCTACACTCCCCTACCCTCTCCTCCTACACACCACTACCCCCCTCCTCCTACACTCCCCTACCCTCTCCTCCTACACACCACTACCCCCTCCTCCTACACACCACTACCCCCTCCTCCTACACTCCACTACCCCCTCCTCCTACACACCACTACCCCCTCCTCCTACACTCCACTACCCCCTCCTCCTACACACCACTACCCACTCCTCCTACACTCCACTACCCCCTCCTCCTACACTCCCCTACCCTCTCCTCCTACACACCACTACCCCCTCCTCCTACACACCACTACCCCCTCCTCCTACACACCACTACCCCCTTTTCCTACACACCACTACCCCCTCCTCCTACACACCACTACCCCCTCCTCCTACACACTACTACCCTCTCCTCCTACACACCACTACCCCCTTTTCCTACACACCACTACCCCCTCCTCCTACACACCACTACCCCAATCCTCCTACACACCACTACCTCCTCCTCCTACACTCCCCTACCCTCTCCTCCTACACACCACTACCCCCTCCTCCTACACTCCCCTACCCTCTCCTCTGACACACCACTACCCCCTCCTCCTACACACCACTACCCCCTCCTCCTACACACCACTACCCCCTCCTCCTACACACCACTACCCCCTCCTCCTACACTCCACTACCCCCTCCTCCTACACACCACTACCCCCTCCTCCTACACACAACTACCCCCTCGTCCTACACACCACTACCCCCTCCTCCTACACACCACTACCCCCTCCTCCTACACACCACTACCCCCTCCTCCTACACACCACTACCCCCTCCTCCTACACACCACTACCCCCTTTTCCTACACTCCACTACCCCCTCCTCCTACACACCACTACCCTCTCCTCCTACACACCACTACCCTCTCCTCCTACACTCCACTACCCCCTCCTCCTACCCACCACTACCCCCTCCTCCGTCACTCCCCTACCCTCTCCTCCTACACACCACTACCCCCTTTTCCTACACACCACTACCCCTTCCTCCTACACACCACTAGCCCCTCCTCCTACACACCACTACCCCCTCCTCCTACACTCCCCTACCCTCTCCTCCTACACACCACTACCCCCTCCTCCTACACTCCCCTACCCTCTCCTCCTACACACCACTACCCCCTCCTCCTACACACCACTACCCCCTCCTCCTACACTCCACTACCCCTCCTCCTACACACCACTACCCCCTCCTCCTACACACCACTACCCCCTCCTCCTACACTCCACTACCCTCTCCTCCTACACACCACTACCCCCTCCTCCTACACACCACTACCCCCTCCTCCTACACACCACTACCCTCTCCTCCTACACACCACTACCCCCTCCTCCTACACTCCACTACCCCCTCCTCCTACACACCACTACCCCCTCCTCCTACACACCACTACCCCCTCCTCCTACACACCACTACCCCCTCCTCCTACACACCACTACCCCCTCCTCCTACACACCACTACCCCCTCCTCCTACACACCACTACCCCCTCCTCCTACACTCCACTACCCCCTCCTCCTACACACCACTACCCCCTCCTCCTACACACCACTACCCCCTCCTCCTACACACCACTACCCCCTCCTCCTACACACCACTACCCCCTCCTCCTACACACCACTACCCCCTCCTCCTACACTCCACTACCCCCTCCTCCTACACACCACTACCCCCTCCTCCTACACACCACTACCCCCTCCTCCTACACACCACTACCCCTCCTCCTACACTCCACTACCCCCTCCTCCTACACACCACTACCCCCTCCTCCTACACACCACTACCCCCTCCTCCTACACACCACTACCCCCTCCTCCTACACTCCACTACCCCCTCCTCCTACACACCACTACCCCCTCCTCCTACACACCACTACCCCCTCCTCCTACACACCACTACCCCCTCCTCCTACACACCACTACCCCCTCCTCCTACACACCACTACCCCCTCCTCCTACACACCACTACCCCCTCCTCCTACACACCACTACCCCCTTCCTCCTACACTCCACTACCCCCTCCTCCTACACACCACTACCCTCTCCTCCTACACACCACTACCCTCTCCTCCTACACTCCACTACCCCCTCCTCCTACACACCACTACCCCCTCCTCCTACACTCCCCTACCCCCTCCTCCTACACACCACTACCCCCTCCTCCTACACACCACTACCCCTCCTCCTACACACCACTACCCCCTCCTCCTACACACCACTACCCCCTCCTCCTACACTCCCCTACCCTCTCCTCCTACACACCACTACCCCCTCCTCCTACACTCCCCTACCCTCTCCTCCTACACACCACTACCCCCTCCTCCTACACACCACTACCCCCTCCTCCTACACACCACTACCCTCTCCTCCTACACACCACTACCCCCTCCTCCTACACTCCACTACCCCCTCCTCCTACACTCCACTACCCCTCCTCCTACACACCACTACCCCTTCCTACACACCACTACCCCCTCCTCCTACACACCACTACCCCCTCCTCCTACACACCACTACCCCCTCCTCCTACACACCACTACCCCCTCCTCCTACACACCACTACCCCCTCCTCCTACACTCCACTACCCCCTCCTCCTACACACCACTACCCCCTCCTCCTACACACCACTACCCCCTCCTCCTACACACCACTACCCCCTCCTCCTACACTCCACTACCCCCTCCTCCTACACACCACTACCCCCTCCTCCTACACTCCACTACCCCCTCCTCCTACACACCACTACCCACTCCTCCTACACTCCACTACCCCCTCCTCCTACACTCCCCTACCCTCTCCTCCTACACACCACTACCCCCTCCTCCTACACACCACTACCCCCTCCTCCTACACACCACTACCCCCTTTTCCTACACACCACTACCCCCTCCTCCTACACACCACTACCCCCTCCTCCTACACACCTACTACCCTCTCCTCCTACACACCACTACCCCCTTTCCTACACACCACTACCCCCTCCTCCTACACACCACTACCCCCTCCTCCTACACACCACTACCCCCTCCTCCTACACTCCCCTACCCTCTCCTCCTACACACCACTACCCCCTCCTCCTACACTCCCCTACCCTCTCCTCCTGACACACCACTACCCCCTCCTCCTACACACCACTACCCCCTCCTCCTACACACCACT
>NC_091204.1:1237088-1273639 GCF_040958095.1 Procambarus clarkii
TGTGTTAGTCCTGGGGCCCTCAACCGTTCTGGTATGGGAGCCACCATGCCCCATCTGGCTTGCTGTGTTAGTCCTGGGGCCCTCAACCGTTCCTGGTATGGGAGCCCCATGCCCCGTCTGGCTTGCTGTGTTAGTCATGGGGCTAACGATTAATATTCAAGTGAGTCATCCTCTTAGAATCTGAGAGCACTACAACTGACTGCCCCTGATCATCACACAAACTTGTAAAACACGACCAAGTCACCTAAATGTTCACTCACTGAGGACTGAGTCTAAGTTGAATAGAGAGGGGGGGGGTCTGTAGCTTGACAGAGACTGTCTCGCCCCTGCCGGCCGACAGCCTCCCTGCTAGGGACGTCTTCTCTGCTCTGCTGGCTCGTCTGCTGTTCTCTTAATGCTCAATCCTCTCGAATCGGTAGTTCTCAGAGTATTTATTGGGGAACCTAGTAGCTAACTCCGCCCACAAGTAGATAGCCTCCGGCTTTCTACCAAGCCACTTCTTAAACGTCGGCAAGTTTGAAGGCTACCAGGCTCCACTTAAGAGATTAGTAGAAGTAAGGTGAAATTCGCATGATCTGACCTCAGGTCACTTGGGTCATTAACTCTTTGACGTGTGAGTTTCCGGTGGACAAACTGGCGCCTTCTCTAATCCCGTCTGTGACTCATGTACTCTATGTATGTATTAACTAAACCAAACACTTTTACAGTGTTACAAACCGTTCCTGGTATGGAGCCGCCATGCCCGTCTGGCTTGCTGTGTTAGTCCTGGGCCCTCAACCGTTCCTGGTATGGGAGCCACCATGCTCCGTCTGGCTTGCTGTGTTAGTCCTGGGGCCCTCAACCGTTCCTGGTATGGGAGCACCATGCCCCGTCTGGCTTGCTGTGTTAGTCCTGGGGCCCTCAACCGTCCTGGTATGGGAGCCCATTTAGTTCTGAGATGCTTTTTGTCGCTCTGTGTTGTACTTTCTCCACAGCAGATATGTTTGTGAAGGTGAAGCCTCTATGCTTGATACAGCAGTCCAAATGTGGCCGCACAGAGATGTTTACTTTATTTTCCTTGAAAATAAAGTTGACTTTCTTATAGAGTTCACAATTGTTGTGCAACTTTCAATGACTGGTCCCCGTGCATACAGTCCCCGTGGAGCAGTGAAACACTAGTCCCCGCACTTCGCCAATAATTTAGTCTGGGTTCGTATCCTGGCTGGGGAGGATTGACTAGGTTCCAATCCTTAACTGTACACCTCTCTTCACCCAGCAGTGAAACGATCTGACGGGTCGAATTCCGGGGTTTTATAAGATTAATATTAATCTTAGGACCTAACTGTATTAGGATAAAGGACCTGCCCGAAACGCTATGCGTGCTAGTGGCTTTACAAGAATGTAAAAACTGGTGCCATCCAAGTAGTAGGCGTCCATCTGTCTCAGGACACTATGGTGTTGCGTTCTGGTTGTCGGTCAGGAGTGGCCTCTCCAGGGCGCAAAGCCTGGGTAGGTCGATACGGGGGGAAGCTGTCACCCATGCAGCAGGTCCCCTCTCCACAGCACAGAACGTCTCAATTGGAAAGGCAAACGCCAATAAGACAGGTTCCAGCGCCGTCGCAGGAACTGTCAGAACGAGGTTTGAAGGCAACAAGGAACTGCTCCAGGGGGCTCCAGCTCCGGAGTTAACTCGAAGTTGGTACAAGAAGGCACAGGGACTCCAACCCCAGAGTCTTTTTTGTTGTTGTTACTCTTTTTTGTGGGGGGAAAGGAGGAAAATTGGGGAAATAAAGGAGGAAACTTAGGAAAAATGGGGAACCACTGACAAGCTGCCGGCTTCCCGTCTCCGTCGTGACCGCTAGACACAAGGTTACTTTAGGCATTAGGACACTATAGGATTATCATCATCAGGAAAAGAACATCAAGGCAAATGGGGGACCTTCGACAAGCCGCCGGCCTCCTGTCCTCATCGAGGCAACTATTAGTATCTCTCAAGTAAACTCAGATAATTATTACACTTCGATATCTAAGTAGTTCCTCCTTATTACAAATTTATTTAGTACGTTCCTCGAGCCTCCGTGGCACAATTGGTTAGCGCGTTCGTTGTTAACCGAAAGGTTGGTGGTTCGAGCCCACCCGGGGGCGATTATTTAGGCCAACTCTAGGGGTTGACCTCAGACAAGACGACATAACACACTTGACAGCGATGTCACACTTGGCCCCGTGATCCAGCCCGTCCTCCTCAAGTCTCCCAACGTCAACAAACTCTCGCGCGTAAGTGACCTTATCCTAACACAACAGAGAACGGCACAGTATGTCAACGTCGCGACCCATCCTCCTGTTTACACAGTAGTTGTTGTATATGCTCCATAGTACAAACGTTGACGTACTAAGTCATTACATAATAGAACTTACTGATCACTTTATAGACTGAATTCTTAATTATAGTCTTAATTATAGACTCTTATAATCGGAAGTGAAGTATATAGCACTAATCACTTTATAGTCTGAAAAAATAAAGCTAAAAAAACATATTATTCTAGGTCTAGCATAGCAGACATATGTACGATATTAGGCCTTAAATAGCGTGTATTAGGCCTAGGAAGGTTCAGTTAGTTAAGGTTGTCTTTGCAACAATAGAGGATGGGCTGCAGTTTCATGAGCCGCTACCATTTTCTAGTACGACAATTGTTGGTCTCGGGAAGAGTATTCGTCAAAAGGCGCCGTTCTATTAGGAGGACGGGTTGAACATCTACATGCCGAGTTTTGGCGGCATAACACAACAATTTAGAAAATAATATATAATTATAAACTGCCTCCCAGTCCTTCGGAGCTCATCAACTGTTTAATATGTGTAAAGTCGCCAAAGATTGATAACATGTTCGTAAGTACTTGCGTAACTGACTGATGAATCTCGGTCCAGACACTAAATATAATTCTTATGCTTGGAATGTTTACATGCAAGAAGAGTTGCAATAGACCTCAACAAACACGACAGATCAGCCTCCAGGGCTGAGTGGATCCCATACTTATCCTGTAGACCCCATGTATACCTATCCTGTGAGCGTTAGTGCCTCCAATACATGTCCTGTTCATGAGTGGTAGTGAACCCATACCCATCGTGTGCAGCAGTGATCACATACTCATGCTATGATGTATGTCATACGCAGCTGGCTGTGCTATGATGTATGTCATACGCAGCTAGCTGCGCACAGTTACCATGATGTGCGCATCACATGCGCAAGATGACGCATGGGATGTCTCCTTGGCGTCGTGGTAAGACGCTCGCCTGGCGTTCCGCGAGCGCTTGTCCTAAGTTTGTATCCTGGCCGGGGAGGATTTACTGGGCACAAATCCTTAACTGTAACCTCTGTTTAATTCAACAGTAAAATGGGTACTTGGTTGTAAAAAACAATTCTTCGCGGAGTCGTATTCCAGGGAACATAGGATTGAGGACTTACCCGAAACGCTACGCGTACAAGAATATACAGGCTGTACAAGAATGTAAGAACTCTTGAATATATAAATAAATAAAATAAAATAAAATCCGTACATACTGGAGCGTTACTGCGCAGAAACACTGGTACTTTTATTTATGAAGAAAATATTACCAATTATAATTTTATAAAAGACGTATAAAATGTATCATCCAAATAATATGAGCAGCAGAGTGGCGCAGTGGAAGCGTGCTGGGCCCATAACCCAGAGGTCCGTAGATCGAAACTACGCTCTGCTACGAAATTGTTTTAATGTATTAATAATGTTTTTTTTCATTACAAATGTAAGTACATAGCAGTACGTCCGCCCGGCCCGAGGCCAGGCTTGACTTGTGAGAGTTTGGTCCACTAGGCTGTTGCTTGGAGCGGCCTGCAGGCCCACATACCCACCACAGCCCGTTGGTCCGGCACTCCTTGGAGGAATAAATCTAGTTTCCTCATGAAAATGTCCACGGTTGTTCCGGCAATATTTCTTATGCTTGCTGGGAGGATGTTGAACAACACACCCTCACCTGTCACTACAACACCTCACCTGTCACCACAACATCCTCACCTGTCACTACAACACCCTCACCTGTCACTACAACACCCTCACCTGTCACCACAACACCCTCACCTGTAACCACTTACCCTCACCTGACACCACAACACCTTCACCTGTCACCACAACACCCTCACCTGTCACCACAACATCCTCACCTGTCACCACAACACCCTCACCTGTCACCACAACACCCGCACCTGTAACCACAACACCCTCACCTGACACCACAACACCTTCACCTGTCACTACAACACCCTCACCTGTCACCAACATCCTCACCTGTCAAAAACACCCTCACCTGTCACCACAACACCCTCACCTGTCACCACAACACCCTCACCTGTCAACCACAACACCCTCACCTGACACCACAACACCTCACCTGTCACCACAACACCCTCACCTGTCACTACAACATCCTCACCTGTCACCCACACCCTCACCTGTCACCACAACACCCTCACCTGTCACCACAACACCCTCACCTGACACCACAACACCTTCACCTGTCACCACAACACCCTCACCTGTCACCACAACATCCTCACCTGTCACTACAACACCCTCACCCTGTCACCACAACACCCTCACCTGTCACCACAAACACCCTCACCTGTCACCAGAACATCCTCACCTGTCACTACAACCACCCTCACCTGTCACTACAACTCCCTCACCTGTCACCACAACACCCTCACCTGTCACCCACAACACCCTCAACCTGTCACTACAACACCCTCACCTGTCACCACAACACCCTCACCTGTCACTACAACACCCTCACCTGTCACTACAACACCCATCACCTGTCACCACAACATCCTCACCTGTCACTACAAACACCCTCACCTGTCACTACAAAACCCTCACCTGTCACCACAACACCCTCACCTGTAACCACAACATCCTCACCTGTCACCCCAACACCCTCACCTGTCACCACAACACCCTCACCTGTCACCACAAACCACCCTCACCTGTCACTACAACACCCTCACCTGTCACTACAACACCCTCAAAATGTCCACCGACAACACCCTCACCTGTAACCACAACATCCTCACCTGTCACCCCAACACCCTCACCTGTCACCACAACACCCTCACTGTCACACAACACCCTCACCTGTCACCACAACACCTTCACCTGTCACCACAACACCCCTCACTGTCAATACAACAATCCTCAACCTGTCACTACAAACCCTCACCTGTCACCACAACACCCTCACCTGTCCCACAAACACCCTCACCTGTCACCACAACATCCTCACCTGTCACTACAACAACCTCACTGTCACCACAACACCCTCACCTGTCACCACAACACCCTCACCTGTCACCACAACACCCTCACCTGTCACTACAACACCCTCACCTGTCACCACAACACCCTCACCTGGCACTACAACACCTCACCTGTCATCTACAAACACCCTCACCTGTCACCACAACATCCTCACCTGTCACTACAACACCCTCACCTGTCACTACAACACTTCACCTGTCACCACAACACCCTCACCTGTAACCACAAAATCCTGACCTGTCACCCAACACCCCCTCACCTGTCACCACAACACCCTCACCTGTCACCACAACACCCTCACCTGTCACCTCAACACCTTCACTGTCACCACAACACCCTCACCTGTTCCACTACACATCCCACACCTGTCACTACAACAACCCTCACCTGTCACCACAACACCCTCACCTGTCACCACAACATCCCTCACCTGTCACTACAACACCCCTCACCTGTCACCACAACACCCTCACCTGTCACTACAACATCCTCACCTGTCACTACAACACCCTCACCTGTCACCACAACACCCTCACCTGTCACCACAACACCCTCACCTGTCACCACAACCCTCACCTGTCACCACAAGACCCTCACCTGACACCACAACACACTCACCTGTCACCACAAGACCCTCACCTGTCACCACAACACCTCACCTGTCACACACACTCCACTGTCACCACAACTCTCTCACCTGTCACCACAACACCCTCACTGTCACCACAACACCCTCACCTGTCATCACAACACCCTCACCTGTCACCACAACCCTCACCTGTCACCAACAACACCCTCACCTGTCACTACAACACCCTCACCTGTCACCACAACACCCTCACCTGTCACCACAACACCCTCACCTGTCATCACAACACCCTTACCTGTCACGACAAGACCCTCATCTGTCATCACAACACCCTCACCTGTCACCAACACCCTCACTGTCACCCCAACACCCTCACCTGTCACCACAACACCCTCACCTGTCACACCAACACCCTCACCTGTCACTACAACACCCTCACCTGTCACCACAACACCTCACCTGTCACCACAACACCCTCACCTGTCACCACAACACCCTCACCTGTCACCACAACATCCTTACCTGTCACTACAACACCCTCACCTGTCACCACAACACCCTCACCTGTCACCACAACACCCTCACCTGTCACCACCATCCTCACCTGTCACTACAACCACCCTCACCTGTCACTACAACACCCTCATCCTGTCACCACAACACCCTCACCTGTGCACCACAACACCCTCACCTGTCACTACAAACACCCTCACCGTCACCACAACACCCTCACCTGTCACTTACAACACCCTCCAACCTGTCACTACAACCCCCCTCACCTGTCACAACAACATCCCTCACCATGTCACTACAACACCCCTCACCTGTCCCTACAACACCCTCACCTGTCACCACAACAACCCCTCCACCTGTAACCACAACACCCTCACCTGACACCACAACACCTTTCACCTCGTCACCACAACACCCTCACCATGTCACCACAACATGCCGTCACCTGGTCACTACAACAACCCTCACCTGTTCAACTACAACACCCCTCACCTGTTCACCACAACCATCCTCACCTGTCACTACAACAACCCTCACCCTGTCACTACAACACCCTCCACCTGTCACCTCAACACCCTCACCTGTAACCACAACACCCTTCACCTGACACCACAACACCTTCACCCTGTCACCACAACACCCTCACCTGTCACCACAACATCCTCACCTGTCACCACAACACCCTCACCTGTCACTACAACACCCTTCACCTGGCACCACAACACCCTCACCTGTCACCACAACACCCTCACCTGTCACTCAAAACACCCTTACCTGTCACGACAAGACCCTCATCTGTCATCACAACACCCTCACCTGTCACCACAAACACCCTCAACTGTCACCCAACACCCTCACCTGTCACCACAACACCCTCACCTGTCACACCAACACCCTCACCTGTCACTACAACACCCTCACCTGTCACCACAACACCTTCACCTGTCACCACAACACCCTCACCTGTCACCACAACACCCTCACCTGTCACCACAACATCCTTACCTCCTGTCACTACAACACCCTCACCTGTCACCACAACACCCTCACCTGTCACCACAACACCCTCACCTGTCACCACATCATCCTCACCTGTCACTACAACACCCTCACCTGTCACTACAACACCCTCACCTGTCACCACAACACCCTCACCTGTCACCACAACACCCTCACCTGTCACTACAACACCCTCACCTGTCACCACAACACCCTCACCTGTCACTACAACACCCTCACCTGTCACTACAACACCCTCACCTGTCACAACAACATCCTCACCTGTCACTACAACACCCTCACCTGTCACTACACACACCCTCACCTGTCACCACAACACCCTCACCTGTAACCACAACACCCTCACCTGACACCACAACACCTTCACCTGTCACCACAACACCCTCACCTGTCACCACAACATCCTCACCTGTCACTACAACACCCTCACCTGTCACCACAACACCCTCACCTGTCACCACAACACCCTCACCTGTCACCAGAACATCCTCACCTGTCACTACAACAACCCTCACCTTCACCACAACTACCCTCACCTGTCACCACAACACCCTCACCTGTCACCACAACACCCTCACCTGTCACTACAACACCCTCACCTGTCACCACAACACCCTCACCTGTCACTACAACACCCTCACCTGTCACCACAAACATCCTCACCTGTCACTACAACACCCTCACCTGTCACTACAAAACCCTCACCTGTCACCACAACACCCTCACCTGTAACCACAACATCCTCACCTGTCACCCCAACACCCTCACCTGTCACCACAACACCCTCACCTGTCACCACAACACCCTCACCTGTCACTACAACACCCTCACCTGTCACTACAACACCCTCACCTGTCACCACAACACCCTCACCTGTAACCACAACATCCTCACCTGTCACCCCAACACCCTCACCTGTCACCACAACACCCTCACCTGTCACCACAACACCCTCACCTGTCACCACAACACCTTCACCTGTCACCACAACACCCTCACCTGTCAATACAACATCCTCACCTGTCACTACAACACCCTCACCTGTCACCACAACACCCTCACCTGTCACCACAACACCCTCACCTGTCACCACAACATCCTCACCTGTCACTACAACACCCTCACCTGTCACTACAACACCCTCACCTGTCACCACAACACCCTCACCTGTCACCACAACACCCTCACCTGTCACTACAACACCCTCACCTGTCACCACAACACCCTCACCTGTCACTACAACACCCTCACCTGTCACTACACAACCCTCACCTGTCACCACAACATCCTCACCTGTCACTACAACACCCTCACCTGTCACTACAACACCCTCACCTGTCACCACAACACCCTCACCTGTAACCACAAAATCCTCACCTGTCACCCCAACACCCCTCACCTGTCACCACAACACCCTCACCTGTCACCACAACACCCTCACCTGTCACCTCAACACCTTCACCTGTCACCACAACACCCTCACCTGTCACCACAACATCCTTCACCTGTCACTACAACACCCTCACCTGTCACCACAACACCCTCACCTGTCACCACAACATCCTCACCTGTCACTACAACACCCTCACCTGTCACCACAACACCCTCACCTGTCCACTACAACATCCTCACCTGTCACTACAACACCCTCACCTGTCACCACAACACCCTCACCTGTCACCACAACACCCTCACCTGTCACCACAACCCTCACCTGTCACCACAAGACCCTCACCTGACACCACAACACACTCACCTGTCACCACAAGACCCTCACCTGTCACCACAACCCTCACCTGTCACCACAACACTCACCTGTCACCACAACTCTCTCACCTGTCACCACAACACCCTCACCTGTCACCACAACACCCTCACCTGTCATCACAACACCCTCACCTGTCACCACAACCCTCACCTGTCACCACAACACCCTCACCTGTCACTACAACACCCTCACCTGGCACCACAACACCCTCACCTGTCACCACAACACCCTCACCTGTCATCACAACACCCTTACCTGTCACGACAAGACCCTCATCTGTCATCACAACACCCTCACCTGTCACCACAACACCCTCAACTGTCACCCCAACACCCTCACCTGTCACCACAACACCCTCACCTGTCACACCAACACCCTCACCTGTCACTACAACACCCTCACCTGTCACCACAACACCTTCACCTGTCACCACAACACCCTCACCTGTCACCACAACACCCTCACCTGTCACCACAACATCCTTACCTCCTGTCACTACAACACCCTCACCTGTCACCACAACACCCTCACCTGTCACCACAACACCCTCACCTGTCACCACAACATCCTCACCTGTCACTACAACACCCTCACCTGTCACTACAACACCCTCACCTGTCACCACAACACCCTCACCTGTCACCACAACACCCTCACCTGTCACTACAACACCCTCACCTGTCACCACAACACCCTCACCTGTCACTACAACACCCTCACCTGTCACTACAACACCCTCACCTGTCACTACAACACCCTCACCTGTCACCACAACATCCTCACCTGTCACTACAACACCCTCACCTGTCACTACAACACCCTCACCTGTCACCACAACACCCTCACCTGTAACCACAACACCCTCACCTGACACCACAACACCTTCACCTGTCACCACAACACCCTCACCTGTCACCACAACATCCTCACCTGTCACCCACACACCCTCACCTGTCACCACAACACCCGCACCTGTAACCACAACACCCTCACCTGACACCACAACACCTTCACCTGTCACTACAACACCCTCACCTGTCACCACAACATCCTCACCTGTCACTACAACACCCTCACCTGTCACTACAACACCCTCACCTGTCACCACAACACCCTCACCTGTAACCACAACACCCTCACCTGACACCACAACACCTCACCTGTCACCACAACACCCTCACCTGTCACCACAACATCCTCACCTGTCACCCACACACCCTCACCTGTCACCACAACACCCTCACCTGTCACCACAACACCCTCACCTGACACCACAACACCTTCACCTGTCACCACAACACCCTCACCTGTCACCACAACATCCTCACCTGTCACTACAACACCCTCACCTGTCACCACAACACCCTCACCTGTCACCACAACACCCTCACCTGTCACCAGAACATCCTCACCTGTCACTACAACACCCTCACCTGTCACTACAACTCCCTCACCTGTCACCACAACACCCTCACCTGTCACCACAACACCCTCACCTGTCACTACAACACCCTCACCTGTCACCACAACACCCTCACCTGTCACTACAACACCCTCACCTGTCACTACAACACCCTCACCTGTCACCACAACATCCTCACCTGTCACTACAACACCCTCACCTGTCACTACAAAACCCTCACCTGTCACCACAACACCCTCACCTGTAACCACAACATCCTCACCTGTCACCCCAACACCCTCACCTGTCACCACAACACCCTCACCTGTCACCACAACACCCTCACCTGTCACTACAACACCCTCACCTGTCACCACAACACCCTCACCTGTCACCACAACACCCTCACCTGTCACCACAACATCCTCACCTGTCACCACAACACCCTCACCTGTCACCACAACACCCTCACCTGTCACCACAACACCCTCACCTGTCACCACAACACCCTCACCTGTCACCACAACACCCTCACCTGTCACCACAACACCCTCACCTGTCACCACAACACCCTCACCTGTCACTACAACACCCTCACCTGTCACCACAACACCCTCAACCTGGTCACTACAACAACCCTCACCTTCACCACAACACCCTCACCTGTCACTACAACACCCTCACCTGTCACTACAACACCCTCACCTGTCACCACAACACCCTCACCTGTCACCACAACATCCCTCACCTGTCACTACAACACCCTCACCTGTCACTACAAAACCCTCAACCTGTCACCTACAACACCCTCACCTGTCACCACAACACCCTCACCTGTCACCACAACACCCTTCACCTGTCACCACAACACCCTCACCTGTCAATACAACATCCCTCACCTGTCACTACAACACCCTCACCTGTCACCACAACACCCTCACCTGTCACCACAACACCCTCACCTGTCACCACAACATCCTCACCTGTCACTACAACACCCTCACCTGTCACTACAACACCCTCACCTGTCACCACAACACCCTCACCTGTCACCACAACACCCTCACCTGTCACTACAACACCCTCACCTGTCACCACAACACCCTCACCTGTCACTACAACACCCTCACCTGTCACTACAACACCCTCACCTGTCACCACAACATCCTCACCTGTCACTACAACACCCTCACCTGTCACTACAACACCCTCACCTGTCACCACAACACCCTCACCTGTAACCACAAAATCCTCACCTGTCACCCCAACACCCCTCACCTGTCACCACAACACCCTCACCTGTCACCACAACACCCTCACCTGTCACCTCAACACCTTCACCTGTCACCACAACACCCTCACCTGTCACCACAACATCCTCACCTGTCACTACAACACCCTCACCTGTCACCACAACACCCTCACCTGTCACCACAACATCCTCACCTGTCACTACAACACCCTCACCTGTCACCACAACACCCTCACCTGTCACTACAACATCCTCACCTGTCACTACAACACCCTCACCTGTCACCACAACACCCTCACCTGTCACCACAACACCCTCACCTGTCACCACAACACCCTCACCTGTCACCACAAGACCCTCACCTGACACCACAACACACTCACCTGTCACCACAAGACCCTCACCTGTCAATACAACCCTCACCTGTCACCACAACACTCACCTGTCACCACAACTCTCTCACCTGTCACCACAACACCCTCACCTGTCACCAGAACACCCTCCCCTGTCATCACAACACCCTCACCTGTCACCACAACCCTCACCTATCACCACAACACCCTCACCTGTCACTACAACACCCTCACCTGGCACCACAACACCCTCACCTGTCACCACAACACCCTCACCTGTCATCACAACACCCTTACCTGTCACGACAAGACCCTCATCTGTCATCACAACACCCTCACCTGTCACCACAACACCCTCAACTGTCACCCCAACACCCTCACCTGTCACCACAACACCCTCACCTGTCACACCAACACCCTCACCTGTCACTACAACACCCTCACCTGTCACCACAACACCCTCACCTGTCACCACAACACCCTCACCTGTCACCACAACACCCTCACCTGTCACCACAACATCCTTACCTCCTGTCACTACAACACCCTCACCTGTCACCACAACACCCTCACCTGTCACCACAACACCCTCACCTGTCACCACAATCATCCTCACCTGTCACTACAACACCCTCACCTGTCACTACAACACCCTCACCTGTCACCACAACACCCTCACCTGTCACCACAACACCCTCACCTGTCACTACAACACCCTCACCTGTCACCACAACACCCTCACCTGTCACTACAACACCCTCACCTGTCACTACAACACCCTCACCTGTCACAACAACATCCTCACCTGTCACTACAACACCCTCACCTGTCACTACAACACCCTCACCTGTCACCACAACACCCTCACCTGTAACCACAACACCCTCACCTGACACCACAACACCCTTCACCTGTCACCACAACACCCTCATCTGTCACCACAACATCCTCACCTGTCACTACAACACCCTCACCTGTCACTACAACACCCTCACCCGTCACCACAACATCCTCACCTGTCACTACAACACCCTCACCTGTCACTACAACACCCTCACCTGTCACCACAACACCCTCACCTGTAACCACAACACCCTCACCTGACACCACAACACCTTCACCTGTCACCACAACACCCTCACCTGTCACCACAACATCCTCACCTGTCACCCACACACCCTCACCTGTCACCACAACACCCTCACCTGTCACCACAACACCCTCACCTGACACCACAACATCCTCACCTGTCACTACAACACCCTCACCTGTCACCACAACACCCTCACCTGTCACCACAACACCCTCACCTGTCACCACAACATCCTCACCTGTCACTACAACACCCTCACCTGTCACTACAACTCCCTCACCTGTCACCACAACACCCTCACCTGTCACCACAACACCCTCACCTGTCACTACAACACCTTCACCTGTCACCACAACACCCTCACATGTCACTACAACACCCTCACCTGTCACTACAACACCCTCACCTGTCACCACAACATCCTCACCTGTCACTACAACACCCTCACCTGTCACTACAAAACCCTTACCTGTCACCACAACACCTTCACCTGTAACCACAACATCCTCACCTGTCACCCAACACCCTCACCTGTCACCACAACACCCTCACCTGTCACCACAACACCCTCACCTGTCCCTACAACACCCTCACCTGTCACTACAACACCATCACCTGCCACCACAACACCCTCACCTGTAACCACAACATCCTCACCTGTCACCCCAACACCCTCACCTGTCACCCCAACACCCTCACCTGTCACCACAACACCCTCACCTGTCACCACAACACCCTCACCTGTCACCACAACACCTTCACCTGTCACCAAAACACCCTCACCTGTCACCACAACATCCTAACCTGTCACTACAACACCCTCACCTGTCACCACAATACCCTCACCTGTCACCACAACATCCTCACCTGTCACTACAACACCCTCACCTGTCACCACAACACCCTCACCTGTCACTACAACATCCTCACCTGTCACTACAACACCCTCACCTGTCACCACAACACCCTCACCTGTCACCACAACACCCTCACCTGTCACCACAACCCTCACCTGTCACCACAACACCCTCACCTGACACCACAACACACTCACCTGTCACCACAAGACCCTCACCTGTCACTACAACACCCTCACCTGTCACCACAACATCCTCACCTGTCACTACAACACCCTCACCTGTCACTACAAAACCCTTACCTGTCACCACAACACCCTCACCTGTAACCACAACATCCTCACCTGTCACTACAACACCCTCACCTGTCACCACAACACCCTCACCTGTAACCACAACACCCTCACCTGACACCACAACACCTTCACCTGTCACCACAACTCTCTCACCTGTCACCACAACACCCTCACCTGTCACCACAAGACCCTCACCTGTCACCACAACCCTCACCTGTCACCACAACCCTCACCTGTCACCACAACCCTCACCTGTCACCACAACACCCTCACCTGACACCACAACACACTCACCTGTCACCACAAGACCCTCACCTGACACCACAACACACTCACCTGTCACCACAAGACCCTCACCTGACACCACAACACACTGACCTGTCACCACAACCCTCACCTATCACCACAACACCCTCACCTGTCACCACAACACCCTCACCTGTCACTACAACACCCTCACCTGTCACCATTACACTGAACAACACCAACAGTTCCGTAGAGAGCTTACATGAAGTAGTTCCAATGTGGTACAATTATATCATATTTTATATTGTTGTTTTGTTCCATTTAACAAGTGTGAAGGATAGTAGTGACCTCAGGTACTCCACAGGTGTTGTGACACTTTCCATGTTTCCTGCCCGCAGGTGTTGAAGGGTGTTAGCAGGAATTATAATGCCTCGTTACGTCACTTCTCGCCTGTCTCTCTACCCGTCCTCTCCAACAGTACGTCTGATTTTTGACGTATATATCCTCATTCATCATAGCGGCTCACAAAATTGACGGGCTGTCCCGTTTTCTATTCGTTGTTCCGAGTCGGTTAGGTTAGGTTCGTTTCATCAGTTGTAGTACATTTTTAGAATATTTTAGTACAATTTAGTACATCATTTTTGTGATGTTGTTAGAACTGGAGAGGATGAGATGCTCAACCTTTGACCTGCTATATGTACCCTTTGACCTGATTAGCACCAATTAGTATAGGATGCTCTGTACAAATGTGTTTTTTGAGAAACTCAAAAGTTTTAATATTTTGATTATTTTTGGTTTATCTCAGCGATGGTGTTGTGTCCGGCGGATGCATGGTCACCTGGATCTGGGCTCCCGTGGTAGGGAGGAGGGTGGGCAAAGGTACATTAACTCCAACTAACAGCCATTACCTTCATGGGCTTGATAATTGATCACAGTTGCAGATAGAACTATACCGACTAGTCACCTTTACTCTCAATGGTTAATTCTCAACATCAAGTATCACAACATTCAGTTAATACTAACTAATTCATTCACTTTTCTCTGTCTGTCTATCTGTCTATCTGTCTGTCTGTCTGTCTGTCTGTCTGTCTGTCTGTCTGTCTGTCTGTCTGTCTGTCTGTCTGTCTGTCTGTCTGTCTGTCTCTCTCTCTCTCTCTCTCTCTCTCTCTCTCTCTCTCTCTCTCTCTCTCTCTCTCTCTCTCTCTCTCTCTCTCTCTCTCTCTCTCTCTCTCTCTCTCTCTCTCTCTCTCTCTCTCTCGCTCTCTCTCAAGTACTTAGGAAAATATATCACCTCAAGTACTTTGTAAAATATATCACTTACCTTTTTTCTCACATATAAATGCAAAGCGGAGAGCGCAGTCGATGTCATTCCACTTGCCCGTGTCTGAGTACATCTCTGCAAGGTTACAAATGGGTTAGCACGCGTGTGTGTTCTCACCTATTTACCTATTTGTGCCTGCAGGATCGAGCTCTAGCTCTTGCATCCTGCTTTTCTAGCCGTTGGTTGTGTAATGCAATGACTCTTGGCCTATTTTGCTATCATATTTTCCATTTACTCACTACCCTTACGCTAAAGGAAAACTTTCTAACATTTCTATGACACATCTCAAGTGAGTCTGAGTCTCAAGCTTCCATCCGTGCCCCCTTTGTAGAAATAGTTATAGAGTGTAGCAGTTTTTACTGTTAGCTTGGGTGAGTCCAGAGGAGTGAGAGGCAGCCACCCCGGGCTGTTCCCATGGGAACCAAGCCGTCTGCCGTGACGTCTCCCCAGAGTGGCAAGCGAGGGGAAGCCGTGATTGGCTAAGGGCCTTAGGCCGAGGTGCGCCACTCTATGATTGGTTAGTAGGCCAGCATCTTCCCGTCCTGGATCCAAGACGCCATACTGCATCAAGCTACTGCCCGTGTTTGACGTAATCTTTGCTTAGTCGGCAAGCTAAGTAAAGGGACCCGTCGGCAGTAGCATCTGAGTACACTTTATATTCTCGCGATACCGACGTGTGTCCGTAGGGAATGAGCAGAATCCGGGAACTCCTCGTATTGGCGTATATTACAAGAAAGTGTACACGACTGGAAATGTAGCAGTGGGTAAACCACACGTGCAGGAGTAACGGACTGTGTCGTGAATCCTCATCCCCAGTCATCATCCTGTTTATTAAGTCACTGAGCAGTTGAGATATCTAGGAGTAACTCGCCAGTGTTCATGGCAGTTTTTCCACTAGAAACTCGTGGGAATTTCGATTTTAGTGTTGGACATTGTCGTTCGCCATATTTGCCGGCATTTCGGACAAGCACGATGCTCCGCCCTGAGAGAAGGAAGAAGCTAGCAAGTGCAGGTGGGTACAAACTGTACCGAGCCGCGTTGTGCTCCGCACAGGCTACTCCTAGCCAGAGCCGTTCCGCCGCTGATCTTCGAGACTACAGTGCTTCAGTCTTCATGTTTACATGGGGTAGTATGTCTGTAGGCTGGCCAGTATAATTGAGTATAATCCCTTATGTTGTATTGGTGATTATTATCTCTAACCCTGATTCGTGTCAGAAGGGTCCGCCAGCATTGTCCTTTTAGCACCTGATAGATGAACAGGAAGTGCAGAGCACATGAGATTTCACTTATTTAACGTCTTGTCAGTCAAGGAAGGGCTTGAACTGAGTGTATGTGTGCAGACGAGTGTGTGTTTGGTCACACAGGAAACACATTCAGTTGTTTAATAAAGTCCAACAGGTGAGGGCCGTCCAAGAGTTATTATACTCCATACTGGTGTGGGGTTATGTATTATTACATTTCTTATATGTAAATGTTTATGACATTTCCCTAAGTCCACATGTGAAGGCCATTTCAGGAGATCCAGTTCCGGTCATCATGTTACGGTAGTGTAAGAATGTTGTAACCCTTCTTGAGGTTATCTTGAGATGATTTCGGGGCTTTAGTGTCCCCGCGGCCCGGTCCTCGACCAGGCCTCCACCCCCAGGAAGCAGCCCGTGACAGCTGACTAACTCCCAGGTACCTATTTACTGCTAGGTAACAGGGGCATTCAGGGTGAAAGAAACTTTGCCCATTTGTTTCTGCCTCGTGCGGGAATCGAACCCGCGCCACAGAATTACGAGTCCTGCGCGCTATCCACCAGGCTACGAGGCCCTGGGAGATTTCCTGGCATAGAATATTGTGTCGTACAGTCTCCGTGGTGTAGTGGTAAGACACTCGCCTGGCGTTCCGCGAGCGCTTTGTCATGGGTTCGTATCCTGGCCGGGGAGGATTTGCTGGGCGCAAATCCATAACAGTAGCCTCTGTTTAACGCAACAGTAAAATGCGTACTTGGTTGTAACAACGATTCTTCGCGGCAGGGATCGTATTCCAGGGACCTGCCCGAAACGCTATGCGCACTAGTGGCTGTACAAGAATGTAACAACTCTTGTATATCTCTCAAAAAAAAAAAAAAGTGTTACCAGTGTGTGTTTATTTACATGCGTATTGTGTGTTTCTGGGCTGTGACAAGTGTAATTTTTATATAAACTTTGCTGACCTGTTTAACGTAATTCGGTGGATTTGTGATGAAGAGTGATTGACGCCGCTGTATGGAGAGAGCTCTGTTGAGTAGTGTAAATTCATGGGGATTAATTATCGATCCGTGGGATCGTTAATCACTTCTCCAAGTTGATTAGGAGAGTGATTATATCCTTAGTGCTCCACATAGCGTTTAATAGCAGAGAGCAACAGGTGAGGTTATCTTGAGATGATTTTCTTGAGGTTAGCTTGAGATGATTTTCTTGAGGTTATCTTGAGATGATTTCGGGGCTTTTTAGTGTCTCCGCGGCCCGGTCCTCGACCAGGCCTCCACCCCCCAGGAAGCAGCCCGTGACAGCTGACTAACACCCAGGTACCTATTTTACTGCTAGGTAACAGGGACATAGGGTGCAAGAAACTCTGCCCATTATTTCTCGCCGGAGCCTGGGATCGAACCCGGGACCACAGGATCACAAGTCCAGCGTGCTGTCCGCTCGGCCGACCGGCTCCTAGAGGTCAGTAAGTACGATATATAATTATAGTGTCCCGAGTCCAAGTGTGTTATCCAAGGGTTTTCAGTAATTGTCATAGCAACGGGTTGCAATTGTTGAGCTGTGATTGCAATATAGTTTATTAGATCACCGAGTGTTGTATTACTGTGTCGTGAGTGAACTCGTCCGTGTGACGAGTACTGGGATGTAAATTTGGTTATTATCGAAGTCAAGGATTCAGTGAGCGTTAATTGAGTAGGGTAATTAACGTCACGTCACCAAGGGAACACCCATTGTTTGTAGAGGTACTGTCATGCAAGACAGTTTGAGTTAACGTAGATATGTTTGGGTTAATTATCTTCCAAGGGACAGCTGATAGGTCGATCAGGGGATTGGGTCCAATCAGCCACTTAAGACGAAGTAGGAGTTGCCTGTGGGCTGCCGAGCGGTGTGGACGTGTCGTTTGCCCGCTCTGGCAGTTTTGGGGTGATTGACGTTTTCGCCAGTAGGGGGTGTGGGAGTCTCTACCCTCCTTGCTGTTCCTGGTGGTAGGGACGTGTGGTGTTTTGTGATGGGCGGCCCTATTCCCGCTGTCGTGCGGTTAAACTCCATCGGACTGGAGTTTACTGGCCGTGCTGGTTACCCGCTGGTGGATGTGGTATTGAGTGACATGCTTCGTGTCCCGGTTGGGGACGTATATGGCATTGAGCTGGTCACTGCTCACTGTGTCATTATCAAGTTTGTGGGTGAGGCGGTGTACCGTGCTTTCCTACGGAGGTACGAGGGAAGTACTTTGCAGCTACAGGATGGCACCGGGTCTGTGACCATTTCAGACCGTAGTGGTGCTGTGACGTATGTCAATGTTCATGGCGCCCCCATGGAGTTTCCTGAGACTCTCCTCCGGCGATTCTTCCAGAGGTACGGCTCCGTCATCAGTGTGCGGATGAACTCACTGTCGTCTGGCACGTAATCGGGTGTGAAGACCAACATTCGGACCCTCGGGATGCGACTGAGATCGGACATACCGTGCTCTTTCCGGCTGTTGGGGTACTACGTGCGGGTGTTTTATGCCCGGCAACCCCGTACTTGCTTCCAGTGTGGCTTGTTGGAGCATCAGGCTGCCGGGTGTACTGCTGATCCGGTCGCTCTTGTGAACTTGTTCCGTGAGGAGGATTTCCCGCCGCTTCCTCTGGAGGAGGACTCCGGGGGTGAGGAGGTGAGCGTCCCGTTCGCTGCTGCGGCTCCCCCAGCGTCACCCGACGTTCCCCTGGTTGTCGCAGACCCTCCTCTGGGTGTTGCGGTGCCGTCGGATGTTCCTCCTGACCATGTCTCTGGCCCTGCCGTTCCCATGGACCTTCCTGGTGATCCCTGTGGAACGTCGCCGTCGGCTTCCTCGTCTTCGGCTGTGGACCCTGGCCCTGCGTCCTCCCCTCGGGTTCCTCCTGTGCTGGGTGCTGGGGTGGCTGCGGAGCCTCCTACTGTGTGTGGTCCGGTTTCCCCTGTGGTAGAGGCTGCTGCCGTTCTGTGTCGGGCGTCGGTTCGTCCGGCTAGTGGTGCCCGTGCCACTGGATCTGCTTCCGGCTCTGACGATATCCGGCCGGAGCCCAAACGTTGCAGGCGTTCGAATATGACCTGGGCTGATGTTGGGGACTTTAGTGACTGTGGGTCTTTAAGTGTTGACGGCGTGGATCCGGCTGAGTCGTTGTTTCCGCGGTTGGTGGTGGCGGAGGTTCATGTGCCTGCTGGTGCTGATGCCCGTGTCTCGGGTGTGTCTCCTGTTTCTTCCCTGCCCGGGGGCTTTCTGCTATGGGGTGAGGTGGCTTCTGCTGCCAGGGATGGTGCGGATGCTGGTGCTGGGCGTGGCCTGGTAGTGACTTTACGTAAGGATCCGCACCGCCATGATTCCCTGCAGTCGTCTGGTGGTATGCCCGTGGCCGCTGATGCCCCTGTGGTAGTGCCCTCTGTTGAGCCCTCTGTCGAGCCCCCTCCTGCGGTGTTGTGCATTGAGGACCTGGAGGCCCGGGTAGCCGAGTTCCTGCTGCTTGAACGGCCGGAGGACTTTTCTGGTGGTCGGGTTCTGGGTGTATGGAATAGGGTGGCGGTTACTCGTGTCCGGAGGGACACCGTGTGGGTTCCATGTCTGCGGGTGTTTGTTGCCGAGGTTCTGGTTCACATGGCGCAGCCGGTGTTAGGTCACGCCTCCTGGACAACGTGGCTGGTTCGGGAGGCGTTCATTGTGTGGTTTCCCCCGGATATGTTCCCGAGCAAATATGTACGCTGATTTCATGTTACTGTAGTTGTTGTTTTTGTTGGTATTCTTGGCTAGTTGGGTGCTGTGCGAAGTGTTTTGTTCTGTTTCTTGATGTACTTTATGTTGTGTTTTATTCTCGGTCCTTCAGGCCAGTGCATGTATGTTGTTGTGTTTGTACCTGTTTGTTTTCTGGTTTGCTTGTTTATTATTATTGTTTATTTTGGCCTCGCCCTTTGTTGCGGGGCGGATGGTTTGGTGTGAGTGTTTTTATTCCGGTATTGTTTCTGTGCTGTACGTTTGACCTGGTGTTTTCATATTGCTTTACCTGTTGTACGTGTTTGTTCTTTGTTTTGTTTGGAATGTATTGTGATTGTCCTGTTATGTTTCCTGTTATGCCTCTTGATGTATGTTTTGTTTTATGAAGGTGTTGTTATGTGATGTTACTGTGCTTGCTTGTTTGCCATTGTATTATGTTTTGTGCCTCGATGTATGCTGTATTTTTCTATGCATTTATCATGTTTGTGTTTTGTTGTGTTGTGCTGTCGGCCCTTCTGGCCGGTGGTCTATTGTTTTAATTTGTTCTGTTCTGTTTTCTGTGTTGTTTTTATTGTATTTAATTTGCATGCTTTGCATGTAAAAATAAACATAAAAAAAAAACTTAAGACGAAGTCAGTGTTGTAGGAACGCCGGAAGGGCTGAAGGCTTGCATTAAGTAACCGTCTGTTGCAAATTATCTGTCAGTTGGACAGGTAATTAAGGGTTCACGGAAATCACGGTAATTAACTCTGACCAGGGTTTGATCGACTCACACGAAGGCTACATTGTTTGCATTAACGTAATGCCTGTTATTAGTATCTGTCAGTTGGACAGGTAATTTGATTGACTCTCAGGAGAGTAAAGTCATTAATAAGTAACGTAGACATAGTGATTAATTATCGGTTTATGGGACAGTTAACTAGTCACCTGAGTTAATCGGGGTAAGTAGTACCCTAACGAGAATTCACTTCGCTGATGTTGTAACTGTTGAGCCAGTGATGAGTGTAATGTATACGTGTATAAATAATTATTGATCTGTGAGATAGTAATTAATTGCTCAGGGCAGTTAAGGGTAATTGACGTCCTCATAACACTTTGGACATAGAATTGTAGTACACAATCGAATGGGAATATAGTATTCAATAACGTAACTCGTGCCGGAATTAATTATCTTTCCGTAGTACAGTAATTAAGGGAATTACTCACTGCATGCTTGATGGGTCAAGTCAAGTGTAATTTCGAGTTACGAGTGACAGTTTGACTTGCCTGTGGGAGACAAGGTTAAGTTAACGTAAGTAGTTGTTGCTGACTGCTGTTGGCAGTAAATTAACGTAACTGTCACTATCAGTATTAACGTAATCAATTAGTCATTGATTGTTGATCGTCCAAGAGACGAGGTGTTAACGTATGAGTTTAACAAAGAGTGTTGCTGAAGTTACCAGTAACCCCACTAGTCATTGTGATATCATTGAAGGCTACTAGTTTGATTGCATTGCAACTGCCTTGCAGGAGGGCTGCAAAGAGCGTAAAGTAACTGATGGGAGATTACTGGAGACTTGTCTCCTAACCTACCTTGTGGTTGTTGCAATTTGTGATTATAGCCTTAGTATCTTATTGCGTGAGTGCATCCTCTATGAACATTCAGTACTGTTCAAGTTAGTTCATTTATCCAGCACAACGCAATTACAGACAGGATCCAGTGGTTATACTCGTGGCTGGTGTCAAGCTGTCATAAAGGTGTCACAGGAAGGATTTCGAGTAACGTCAGTGATATTTTCATTGTTGTAGGTGTTAGTACTTGTTGAATAAACTGTCTTGTTAAAGTTGAACGCTGTCTTTTGTTACACCTCGCACTATTAATGACTTACATATATTCTGCCACGCTACCTGAAGTTATTGCTATTAATCTGAGACTGCTTCTTGAGCCTCGAGCAGAATTCATAGCACCACACATCAATGAATATTGATGTGAGTACCGTGACCTACCCGTTAGATTCGCTCCAGCGAATGACGGAGGTCGACGGCCTAGTGATAGGGATCTCAAACTTTTGAGGTCTCGGCGTTTGCTCGCGCCTCATGATTTTTCTATGGTCTCTAGAGTAGGGAATGAGCTGCTTACTACACTTAATGTGTCAGCTAAACAGTCCCTTCCACCAGAGGCCCATCTAGACTTTCAGTTTAAAGTTAACGGATGTACAAGAATCATTCATATAAAATTTCACACATACCATCACAGTGAGACGGGCCACTTACCATCACAGTGAGACGGGCCACTTACCATCACAGTGAGACGGGCCACTTACAAGCACTGTGAGACGGACCACTTACCATCACAGTGAGACGGACCACTTACCAATACAGTTCTCGTCGAAATAATAGCTGCTGGGTTCACCGTCAGCCCAGTTGAAGTAAGCTCCGGGTGTTCCGTCCATCCATCTGTTGCCGTCAATGTCGTTCTTCATGCCAATCCACAGCCCCGTCTGGCTCAGGTCCTGTCTAGCCACCAGGTCTGCAAGGTCCAGCCTCGTGTACATAGGAATTATTCCACAAACATGAGTCATTAAAATAGCTGAATTATTCTCTTGATATGAAGTGATGTTATTATGCCAGGAGGGGATATTCCGTTCGTGCGGTGCGTGTTGGTTGGTTTGTGAACGTTACCTTTACTAAAGCAACCAACCTCTTGGGCTGGATGGAAGAGCAATGGTCTCTCCTTCATGCAGGTCGGCGTTCAATACCCGACCGTCCAAGTGCTTGGACACCATTCCTTCCCCCGTCCCATCCCAAAGCTTAATCCTGATCTCTTCCAAGTGCTATATAGTCATAATGGCTTGGCGCTTTCCCCTAATAGTTCCCTTCCTTTACTAAAGCAATGTGTTCTCAGGTTTAACCCCGTTAGTAATTACGTAAATTCCGTTATTCATAATAAGAGTGAAATAGGTATATTCCTGCTGCGGTAGTTTTATGTGTGGTTTCCCATTGCCAGGGGGCCAGGGAGTCTATTAGACTCCTTGAGGTCCCACTAGGTTAACTACTGACGTTCTCCAGATGCAACCCACAACAGCTGACTAACTCCCGGGTAACTAGTTGCTGCTAGGTGAACATTATTAGAAAATATGCCCAAACGTCTCGAACACGGGACCATTCGGTTGCGAAACCACTACTCAGACCATTATGCTACTGTCACATCTACGTGTACAACACTCAACTTTGTCCTCACTAACTGGTACAATAGTCACGTCCAAGTGTACGATATTGTCCTCACTAACTGGTACAACAGTCATGTCCAAGTGTACGACATTGTCCTCACTAACTGGTACAACAGTCACGTCCAAGTGTACGACATTGTCCTCACTAACTGGTACAACAGTCACGTCCAAGTGTACGACATTGTCCCCACTAACTGGTACAACAGTCACGTCCAAGTGTACGATATTGTCCTCACTAACTGGTACAACAGTCACGTCCAAGTGTACGATATTGTCCCCACTAACTGATACAACAGTCACGTCCAAGTGTACGACATTGTCCTCACTAACTGGTACAACAGTCACGTCCAAGTGTACGACATTGTCCCCACTAACTGGTACAACAGTCACGTCCAAGTGTACAACATTGTCCTCACTAACTGGTACAACAGTCACGTCCAAGTGTACAACATTGTCCTCACTAACTGGTACAACAGTCACGTCCAAGTGTACAACATTGTCCTCACTAACTGGTACAACAGTCACGTCCAAGTGTACAACATTGTCC
The DNA here is from genome assembly GCF_040958095.1 of Procambarus clarkii. Taxonomy (NCBI): domain Eukaryota; kingdom Metazoa; phylum Arthropoda; class Malacostraca; order Decapoda; family Cambaridae; genus Procambarus; species Procambarus clarkii. Next base: position 1,261,839 of record NC_091204.1, read on the forward strand.
TCACTAACTGGTACAACAGTCACGTCCAAGTGTACAACATTGTCCTCACTAACTGGTACAACAGTCACGTCCAAGTGTACAACATTGTCCTCACTAACTGGTACAACAGTCACGTCCAAGTGTACAACATTGTCCTCACTAACTGGTACAACAGTCACGTCCAAGTGTACAACATTGTCCTCACTAACTGGTACAACAGTCACGTCCAAGTGTACAACATTGTCCTCACTAACTGGTACAACAGTCACGTCCAAGTGTACAACATTGTCCTCACTAACTGGTACAACAGTCACGTCCAAGTGTACAACATTGTCCTCACTAACTGGTACAACAGTCACGTCCAAGTGTACGATATCGTCGTCACTAACTGGTACAACAGTCACGTCCAAGTGTACGATATCGTCCCCACTAACTGGTACAACAGTCACGTCCGAGTGTACGATATTGTCCTCACTAACTGGTGCAACAGTCACGTCCAAGTGTACGATATTGTCCTCACTAACTGGTACAACAGTCACGTCCAAGTGTACGATATTGTCCTCACTAACTGGTGCAACAGTCACGTCCAAGTGTACGATATTGTCCTCACTAACTGGTACAACAGTCACGTCCAAGTGTACGATATTGTCCTCACTAACTGGTACAACAGTCACGTCCAAGTGTACGATATTGTCCTCACTAACTGGTACAAACAGTCACGTCCAAGTGTACGATATTGTCCTCACTAACTGTTACAACAGTCACGTCCAAGTGTACAACATTGTCCTCACTAACTGGTACAACAGTCACGTCCAAGTGTACGATATTGTCCTCACTAACTGGTACAACAATCACGTCCAAGTGTACGATATTGTCCTCACTAACTGTTACAACAGTCACGTCCAAGTGTACAACATTGTCCTCACTAACTGGTACAACAGTCACGTCCAAGTGTACGATATTGTCCTCACTAACACAGTAAACACAGGAGTGGAGAAGCAACTCACCGAAAACAAATGACTGCTCCTGTGAAGAGTAGAGGGAGACGAGGTCTGGCGAGGACTGTCCCTCGCCGTACCACTGCTCCAGACACACGGCGCGGGCGTCAGCGAAGGTCAGCTCCTCCAGCTCCAGGCGGTAACACTCCCCCGTCACCGGGTTCTCTGTCCAGTCCCAACCGCACGCTGAAGCTGTGGGCAGCGTGGAGGCGTCACACTAGTGTGGGAGCATGTTGTGGCGCCACACCTGGTGTGGGAACATGTTGTGGCGCCACACCAGGTGTGAGAGCATGTTGTGGCGCCACACCTGGTGTGGGAACATGTTGTGGCGCCACACCTGGTGTGGGAACATGTTGTGGCGCCACACCTGGTGTGGGAACATGTTGTGGCGCCACACCTGGTGTGGGAACATGTTGTGGCGCCACACCAGGTGTGAGAGCATGTTGTGGCGCCACACCTGGTGTGGGAGCATGTTGTGGCGCCACACCTGGTGTGGGAGCATGTTGTGGCGCCACACCTGGTGTGGGAACATGTTGTGGCGCCACACCTGGTGTGGGAACATGTTGTGGCGCCACACCAGGTGTGAGAGCATGTTGTGGCGCCACACCTGGTGTGGGAGCATGTTGTGGCGCCACACCTGGTGTGGGAACATGTTGTGGCGCCACACCTGGTGTGGGAACATGTTGTGGCGCCACACCAGGTGTGAGAGCATGTTGTGGCGCCACACCTGGTGTGGGAACATGTTGTGGCGCCACACCTGGTGTGGGAACATGTTGTGGCGCCACACCAGGTGTGGGAACATGTTGTGGCGCCACACCAGGTGTGAGAGCATGTTGTGGCGCCACACCTGGTGTGGGAGCATGTTGTGGCGCCACACCTAGTGTGGGAGCATGTTGTGGCGCCACACCTGGTGTGGGAGCATGTTGTGGCGCCACACCTGGTGTGGGAACATGTTGTGGCGCCACACCTGGTGTGGGAGCATGTTGTGGCGCCACACCTGGTGTGGGAGCATGTTGTGGCGCCACACCTGGTGTGGGAGCATGTTGTGGCGCCACACCTGGTGTGGGAGCATGTTGTGGCGCCACACCTGGTGTGGGAGCATGTTGTGGCGCCACACCTGGTGTGAGTTTGAAGCACAAAGTAGAAAACTATGAGGATGAATTTAGGTACTTTTTGGTTTTACTTTTGAATACGACATAGGTTGAACAATTATTTTATTCACTGGTGAGTGAGTTCCATAAACTGGGTTCTTTCCATCCACCTGGGCTCTAGCAGACTCGAACCCTGGACCCCACGTGTGTGAGGCCGATACTCAGTTGACCGAGCTATTGAGTAGTGTTAATAAGGAAAGTTTCCAGAAGCAGCATCCTGCTGCCAAACTGGAGTATTCGACTTTCCCCTGACTACTACTGAAACTCACAGGAATTAGTGTCGCTAGTGTCCTATTTAAAGGAGTTAAAAGTGCAAAAACAGATGCATTCGAACTAGGCACACCTCAAGGTGGTGTCCTAAGTCCTATGCTTGTCAATATACTTATGCACAAACTTATCCATGACATACCTGTACAACCTACTGAAGCTGTCATATGTTATGCTGATGATATTTGTATTATGGCACACAGTAAACCAAGGTTACAAGTGTTACTTGATGCATTCTCCAAGAAAGTAGTAGAATGTGGCCTCATGATCTCTGTTGATAAAACAAGGGTTCTTATTCCCCATTCTCTTCATGTTAATTATACTATTAATGGAGTGCCCGTGGAGACTTGTGAGTCTTATAAGTATCTTGGAGTCGAGGTTAATGATACAAATCTCATCAGCAACCTGCGCAAAAAACTTGTTGAGCGTCTTTAACCTCTCAAAACTCTTGAGCGTAAAGGATTTGGCATTAACATAAAATATACTCGTAGTTTTTAAATTGCCTTTATACGATCTGTTGTTGATTATTATGCCTTGCATCTTCTTAATTTTTCTCCTAAACAATTACAAGGCCTAGATGTAGTACAGAATGATGCCATGCGCATCATCCTGGGTTGTCCAAGAACTGTCAGAATTGTTAACATGAGAAAGGAACTAAAATTACCTTCCATTTACGAAAGAATAGTTATACTTAGTACTATGTTTTGCGCTAAAACTTTGAAAAATAATGGTCCCCTTCAGCTCTATTCAAATTAAATTGAGATCCATTCTAAACAATTCTGATTGTTCCCTCAATTCGCCGCAAAAAGCTCCTTACAGTGTGTGGCTCAGTTGTTGTGCCTATAATCTTCTGAAACTGACTGTGTCTCTTAATCCTGGTAAAACTGTTCACTATATTCTCCCCTTGGAAAGATGTGTAGGTCTCTTTGCATTATACTCCAATCAGTGTCAAACAAATGTATAACACTGGAACTATGAGATGTATAACATTAGAAGCAATTGACCGTCATCTTCAAACTCTCAAACCGACGGAATCCTATGCCTTTAATGATGGCTCCGTGCAGCTAGGCACTGGTAGAACAGGTTGTGCATAAAGGGAATGAAATGATCATGTCTAGTATACAGAGACTGAACAACTGGGCAAGCACGACACAGACTGAGCTATTGGGTATTTATCTTGCCACTGAGTACCTTAAGCTCAATGGTGTTGGAGTGATATTCTGCGACTAAAAGTGCTCTGCAGTCCTTAAATAACCCATCACAATGTATGTCGGAAGAAGTTTGTAATATTGAATGGAATGTAATTTTTGCCAATGATAATAACTACTGTATAAAATTTGTGTGGATCTCATCTCATGTTGGAGTTGGAAAACATGACTTTGTATATCGATTGGCCAATGAGGTTTGCAGGAAAGAAAACATTGATTATGACTTTGGACTATCTAATGCAATTATTAGAAACATACAAATTAGAGAAATTAATTCAGATTTAGAAGAACTAAGAAATGCCCAGAGACCTGAAAGCTGCAGTATTAAAAGCTATGACAAGTTTTGTAATAATAGGTATTAGTATGGTCAGCACAGTAACCGGACCAGGCAATGTGATGTAGTCATTGCACGAATTCGCCTTAGCTATAGACACATCTGGCAGGTTAGTGAGGCTGAGCCATTACCAGAATATTCAGATTGTAAACTCTGTGATAAACCTTTAATGCATTCACTAGGATTCATATTGTTGAATGTGAAACCGTAAAAGACTTTAGACCTCCTGGCCTCTTGTACCACCAACTGTGTAACTATTTCATTGACTCAGGTGTTCTGGACGATATCCCGACAATTTATCCAAAATTTGCTTGTCCATTTTAAAGAATGAAGAACATTTTTATTTATATTACTTCTAAGCTGCATCGCTTATGAACCCATCCCTGCCCTTGTGTGGCAGTGCACAATAGAAAGTTGTTTTCACATATTCATATATTAGTTTTTAGTTTTGGTTTAGACTAGGGAGTTTGTTTGTAGAACGTCCTTTTTGCTTGACCAAACGCGAGATCCAAGACTGATTTTGGGTATTTTAATTTCTTCCCAATTTCAAATATTTCGTTATTTCTTCATCAAAAAATTCTGGGCTGCAAACCCTCAGGGCTCTGAGAAACCTTCCAGAAAATACTGCTACCTTAACCTGAACATTATGATTTGAGTAAAAATGAACATTCGAGCACACATTGGTTGGTTTCCTATATACATCGAATTTGAAACTCCTGCTAATTCTGTGAATCATGATGTCTAAAAAAGGCAGAACATCATTCTCTTCATTCTCAATTGTGAATTTAATTGACAGGGACCAGCGAATTAAGCTGAATGAAAAAATCAATTCGGTCATGGTTAACCGGCCACAGGCATCGTATACCGTCAACATACCTATAACACACCAAATTCGAGGGTAAAATCCCGGTTAAGATATTCGTTTCAAAACATTCCATGTCCAAATTGCTCAAAACAGGGGGAGAGAGGATTTCCCATCACCATGCCAAATGTTTGTTTTATATAATGAATCATTAAAGCTGAAATAATTATCTTTAATGCACAATTTTATGAGTTCAACAATGGTGTTAGTAGGTAAAGTTAAATTATATTTAGGGAGTAGATCCCGGAAGAATGCCAACAAGTCATCAACAGGAACCCTAGTGAACAGAGCCGAAACGTCAAAACTCACAAGTTTAAAATCAAAATTTAATTTCATACCAGACAACTTGTTAACTACGTCCAAGTTGTTTGTTATGTGTGAGTAGGCAATGGCACCTCCTACTGGGGACAAGACCGGGACAAGCTATTTGGAAAGTCTATATGCCACAGATCCAACAGAACTAATAATAGGTCTTGCAGGATTATTTGGTTTGTGTGTTTCAATAAGACCATACAGAAATGGTATGGAAGGGGAAATGACTTAAAAACTTATGAAATCAACTCCTTATCGTTCTTGAGCAATGTTTTAAGAGTTTGTTAAAATGTGTTATAACTTTTTTCAATAGGATCACTATTAACAGGTAAGTAAGAGTCTCTGTCATCCAATAACTGGTTCATTTTTTGGACGTAGTCATTGTTATTCATGTGCTGATGATATGATGAGTCACAATAACGTGGCTGAAGAATGTTGACCAAACCACGCACCAGACGATGAAAAGACGACGACGTTTCGGTCCGTCCTGGACCATCTTCAGGTTATCTTAAGATTATTTCGGGACTTAGCGTCCCTGTGGCCCGGTCCTCGACCAGGCATCCTTTTTTTGTTACACACCCACCAGGAAGCCGCCCGTAGCAGCTGTCTAACTCCTAGGTACCTATTTACTGCAAGGTGAACAGGTGCATCAGGGTTAAAGGAACTATGCACATTTGTTTCCGCCTCTACCGGGGATCGATCCCGGAACCTCAGGACTACGAATGCAAAGTGATGTCCATTCACCTGTCAGGCCCATTATCAAGCCTCCTCAAGGGAAGTCGTGAGTGGTGGAGCCACCTAAACCTCTGAGGCGCTATTCTGTGATTGGTCGTCAAACACACTGACGACCAGCTTGGCCCGGTCCTGGTTTGGGCGCCAAATTTATTCTGTCCAGGGTTGTTATGCTTGTATGACGTGTGGTTCACGTGGTTCTGTCCAGGGTTGTTATGCTTGTATGACGTGTGGTTCACGTGGTTCTGTCCAGGGTTGTTATGCTTGTATGACGTGTGGTTCACGTGGTTCTGTCCAGGGTTGTTATGCTTGTATGACGTGTGGTTCACGTGGTTCTGTCCAGGGTTGTTATGCTTGTATGACGTGTGGTTCACGTGGTTCTGTCCAGGGTTGTTATGCTTGTATGACGTGTGGTTCACGTGGTTCTGTCCAGGGTTGTTATGCTTGTATGACGTGTGGTTCACGTGGTTCTGTCCAGGGTTGTTATGCTTGTATGACGTGTGGTTCACGTGGTTCTGTCCAGGGTTGTTATGCTTGTATGACGTGTGGTTCACGTGGTTCTGTCCTGGGTTGTTATGCTTGTATGACGTGTGGTTCACGTGGTTCGGCCAAACTATGTGAAACATTGTCCGTAACGACCATTATGTTGCTCCATCTCATTGTACCTCGACGCAAGTCCGCTTTAAGATATGCAGTATCTGGTATTCGCGGCCGATAGTACATTGATTTAAGTAAGGAGTGTACTTAACACTAACGTAGAGTCAACTGCGTTATCATTGCCAAAGCAGAAGGCAACAGACTGTTTTGTGAATCCCCCATTTAATTCTCACATCGCTCGTCATTGTCTCATTGAATAAGGTACATAGCATTAAAAGTATCAGGGAGGCTCTACAGTAATCAGGGAAAGTGTTCAGTAGAAATTCCGTGAATTTCATTCCAACGTAAGACATTGACATTAATCTCACCGCATCGCTATTTCGTCCAGGCCTACACAGTGGGTATGGAACGCAGCAACTCCAGCCTGTACTCACCTAGTTGTACTCAACTAGTTGTGTTTGCGGGGGCTGAGCTCTGGCTCTTTGGTCCCGCCTCTCAACCGTCAATCAATAGGTGTACAGATTCCTGAGCCTATTGAGCTCTATCATATCTATACTTGAAACTGTGTATGGAGTCAGCCTCCACCACATCACTTCCTAATGCATTCATTCCATTTGTCAACCACTCTGACACTAAAAAAGTTCTTTCTAATATCTCTGTGGCTCATTTGGGCACTCAGTTTCCACCTGTGTCCCCTTGTGCGTGCACCCCTTGTGTTAAATAGCCTGTCTTTATCTACCCTATCAATTCCCTTGAGAATCTTGAATGTGGAGATCATGTCCCCCCCTAACTCTTCAGTCTTCAAACGAAGTGAGGTTTAATTCCTGTAATCTCTCCTCGTAGCTCATACCTCTCAGCTCGGGTACTAGTCTGATGGCAAACCCTTGAACCTTTTCCAGTTTAGTCTTATCCTTGACTAGATATGGACTCCATGCTGGGGCTGCATACTCCAGGATTGGTCTGACATATGTGGTATACAAAGTTCTGAATGATTCTTTACACAAGTTTCTGAATGCCGTTCGTATGTTGGCCAGCCTGGCATATGCCGCTGATGTTATCCGCTTGATATGTGCTGCAGGAGACAGGTCTGGCGTGATATCAACCCCCAAGTCTTTTTCTTTCTCTGACTCCTGAAGAATTTCCTCTCCCAGATGATACGTTGTATTTGGCCTCCTGCTCCCTACACCTATCTTCATTACATTTCATTTGGTTGGGTTAAACTCTAACAACTATTTGTTCGTCCATTCCTTCAGCTTGTCTAGGTCTTCTTGAAGCCTCAAACAGTCCTCTTCTGTCTTAATCCTTCTCATAATTTTGGCATCGTCCACATTGAAAGAAATGAATCTATACCCTCCGGGAGATCATTTACATATATCAGAAACAAGATAGGACCGAGTACAGAGCCCTGTGGGACTCCACTGGTGACTTCACGCCAATCGGAGGTCTCACCCCTCACCGTAACTCTCTGCTTCCTATTGCTTAGGTACTCCCTTATCCACTGGAGCACCTTACCAGCTACACCTGCCTGTCTCTCCAGCTTATGTACCAGCCTCTTATGCAGTACTGTGTCAAAGGCTTTCCGACAATCCAAGAAAATGCAGTCCGCCCAGCCCTCTCTTTCTTGCTTAATCTTTGTCACCTGATCGTAGAATTCTATTAAGCCAGTCAGGCAAGATTTACCCTCCCTGAACCCATGTTGGCGATTTGTCGCGAAGTCCCTTCTCTCCAGATGTGATACCAGGTTTTTTCTCACGATCTTCTCCATCACCTTGCATGTTATACAAGTTAAGGACACTGGCCTGTAGTTCAGTGCCTCTTGCCTGTCGCCCTTTTTGTATATTGGGACCACATTTACCTTCTTCCATATTTCTGGTAGGTCTCCCGTCTCCAGTGACCTACTATACACTATGGAGAGTGGCAAGCAAAGTGCCTCTGCATACTCTCTCAGTACCCATGGTGAGATCCCGTCTGGACCAACAGCCTTTCTAACGTCCAGATCCAGCAGGTGTCTCTTGACCTCCTCTCTCGTAATTTCGAACCCTTCCAAGGCCGCCTGGTTTACTTCCCTTTCTCCTAGTACAGTGACCTCACCTTGTTCTGTTGTGAAGATCTCCTGGAACCTCTTGTTGAGTTCTTCACACACCTCTTTTTTCATTCTCTGTATACCTGTCCTCGCCTGTTCTAAGTTTCACTACCTGTTATTTCACTGTTGTTTTCCTTCTGATGTGACTGTGGAGTAGCTTTGGTTCGGTCTTGCCTTTGTTTGCTATATCATTTTCATAACTTTTCTCTGCTTCTCTTCTCACCCTGACATACTCATTCCTGGTTCTCTGGTATCTCTCTCTGCTTTCTGGTGTTCTGTTATTCCGGAAGTTCCTCCCCACCCTTTTGTTCAGTTTCTTTTGCTTCCATACATGCCCTATTATACCAGGGATTCTTCTTTTGCTTCTCGGATTTTTCCTTTTGGGCCGGGATGTATCTGCTTACTGCCTCCTGACACTTTTGGGTGACATAGTCCATCATATCTTGTACAGACTTATCTCTGAGGTCTGTGTCCCAAGGTATTTCCCTTATGAAGCTTCTCATCTACTCATAATTTCCCTTTCGGTATGCCAGCCTTTTGTTTCCTAGTTCTTTTTTGGGGGAGATAATTCCTAGCTCTACCAGGTACTCAATGTTCAATATACTGTGGTCACTCATTTCCAAGGGCGCTTCCATCTTGACTTCCCTTATATCCCACTCATTTAGGGTAAATATCAAATCAAGCATTGCTGGTTCATCTTCTCCTCTCATTCTTTTTGGTTCCTTGATGTGCTGGCTTAGAAAGTTCCTTGTTGCCAGGTCCAGCAGCTTAGCTCTCCATGTTTCTGGTCCTCCATGCTGGTCTCTGTTCTCCCAATCTATCTTCCCATGGTTTGAAGTCTCTCATGATTAGTAGTCCAGATCCATTACTGCTAGCAACAGAAGCTACTCTCTCTATTATGTTAATGGGGGCCATGTTGTTTCTATCATATTCCTATCTGGGTCTTCTGTCATTTGATTTTGGATTATATATGACTACGACTATAATTTTTTGCCCTCCAGTTGTTATTGTGCCTGTTATGTAGTCACTGAAACCGTCACATCCCTGAACAACCATCTCAAAATCCTAGCCTTTCTTACCAGCAGGGCTACACCACCACCACCTCTTCCTTCTCTCTCTTTCCTCATAACATAATAGTCCTGTGGGAACACTGCATTTGTTATGGTTTTCGTTAGCTTTGTTTCTGTGAGAGCTATTATGTCTGGGTTTTCCTCTAGTACCCATTCTCCAAGTTCATTTGCTCTATTTGTAATTCCATCTATGTTAGTGTACGTTGCCTTGAGGCTCACTTTCTTCTGTCCCTTCTCAAATCTCCTCCTTGGTGAGTGTTCTGCTGTTGGGGGAAGCTGTTCCATGGGTGTGAGGATTTGTGAGGTGGATAACAGGGTTGCAGAGGATACTGGGATAAGGGGTGGGGAGTCAAGTGAAGGGGAGGGACAAGGAGGGTATGGGGTAAAAGGAGAGGAAGACGGAAAGGAAAAGGGGGGGGAGGGGGGACTCGGGGGGAGGAGGGGAGGGGTAGAAGGGTGGGGATTGGGTGTGGGGGCGGAGGGAGATGTGGCTGGGTATTTGAGTGGGGGCAGGGAGGGTTTGGGGTAGGGGGTATGTGTACTCACCTAGTTGTACTCACCTAGTTGTGTCTGCAGGATCGAGCATTGACTCTTGGATCCCGCCTTCCGAGCATCGGTTGTTTACAGCAATGACTCCTGTCCCATTTCCCTATCATACCTGGTTTAAAATTATGAATAGTATTTGCTTCCACAACCTGTTCCTGAAGTGCATTCCATTTTCCTACTACTCTCACGCTAAAAGAAAACCTCCTAACATCTCTGTGACTCATCTGAGTTTCAAGCTTCCATCCATGTCCCCTCGTTCTGTTACTATTCCGTGTGAACATTTCGTGTATGTCCACTCTGTCAATCCCTCTGAGTATTTTATACGTTCCTATCATGTCCCCCCTCTCCCTTCTTCTTTCTAGTGTCGTAAGGCACAGTTCCCTCAGGCGCTCCTCATACCCCATCCCTCGTAGCTCTGGGACGAGTCTCGTTGCAAACCTATGAACCTTTTCCAGTTTCATTATATGCTTCTTCAGATAGGGACTCCATGATGAGGCAGCATACTCTAAGACTGGCCTCACGTAGGCAGTGTAAAGCGCCCTAAATGCCTCCTTACTTAGGTTTCTGAATGATGTTCTAACTTTTGCCAGTGTAGAGTACGCTGCTGTTGTTATCCCTATTTATATGTGCCTCAGGAGATAGATTAGGTGTTACGTCCACACCCAGGTCTCTTTTCGCGCGTCGTCACAGGTTGGCTGTTCCCCTTCATTGGTGTACTGTCCCTTTGGTCTCCTATCTCCTAGTCCCATTTCCATAACTTTACATTTGCTCGTGATGAATTCCAGTAGCCATTTCTCTGACCATCTCTTCAACCTGTTCAGGTTCTCTTGGAGGATCCTGCAATCCTCATCTGTCACAACTCTTCTCGTCAACTTTGCGTCATCCGCAAACATCGACATGTAGGACTCTACGCCTGTAAACATGTCGTTAACATATACAACAAATAGAATTGGTCCCAGCACCGATCCTTGTGGTACTCCACTTGTTACTGTTCGCCAGTCCGACTTCTCGCCCCTTACCGTAACTCTTTGTCTCCTTCCTGTTAGGTAGTTCCTTATCCATGCTAGGACCTTTCCCCCCACCCCCGCCTGCCTCTCGAGCCTGAACAGCAGTCTCATGTGCGGTACTGTATCAAAGGCTTTTTAGCAGTCCAGAAATATGCAGTCTGCCCAACCATCTCTGTCCTGTCTTATCCTCGTTATTTTATCATAGAATTCCAGAAGGTTTGTTAGGCACGATTTCCCTGTCCAGAACCCATGTTGATGTTTGTTCACAAACCTAATGTTTCTCCAGGTGTGCAACCAGTCGTAGCCTAATTATTCTTTCCAGTATTTTACAGGGGATGCTTGTCAGTGATACAGGTCTATAGTTAAGTGCCTCCTCCCTATCACCTTTCTTGAAGATCGGCACGACACTTTGCCTTCTTCCAGCAACTGGGCAATTCTCCCGACATAAGTGACTCATTAAAGATCATTGCCAGAGGCATGCTGAGGGCCTGCGCTGCTTCTTTTAGTATCCACGGTGATACTTTGTCTGGTCCAACTGCTTTAGTTGCATCTAGAGTTGTCAACTGTTTCATTACCTCCTCTGCTGTCACCTCTATATCTGATAGTCTTTCATGTAGGGTAACCCCTTCCAACAATGGGAGGCTCGGTAGTGAAC
>NC_091204.1:1274139-1289139 GCF_040958095.1 Procambarus clarkii
ACCTGTTCCTTCACTGTTGTCTTCCTCCTGATGTAACTGTGTAGAAGCTTTGGTTCGGTCTTGGCTTTATTAGCTATATCATTTTCATACCTTTTCTCAGCTGCTCTTCTCACACTGACATACTCATTCCTGGTTCTCTGGTATCTCTCTCTACTTTCTGGTGTTCTGTTATTACGGAAGTTCCTCCATGCCCTTTTGTTCAGCTCCTTTGCTTTCATACATTCCTTATTAAACCACAGATTCTTCCTTTGCTTCTCTGTTTTTTCCTGTCGGGCTGGGACAAACCTGCTTACAGCCTCCTGACATTTTTGGGTGACATAGTCCATCATGTCTTGTACGGACTTGGTTCCAAGTTCTGTGTCCCAATGTATATCCCATAGGAATTTATTCATTTCCTCATAGTTTCCCTTTCGGTACGCCAGCCCTTTGGTTCCCAGTTCTTTTTTGGGGGTGATAATTCCCAGCTCAACCAGGTACTCAAAGCTCAATACACTATGATCACTCATTCCCAAGGGGGCTTCCAACTTAACTTCCCTTATATCCGACTCATTTAGGGTAAATATCAGATCAAGCAAGGCTGGTTCATCCCCTCCTCTCATTCTTGTCGGTCCCTTGATGTGTTGACTTAGAAAGTTTCATGTTGCCACATCCAGCAGCTTAGCTCTCCATGTGTCTGGGCCTCCATGTGGGTCTCTGTTCCCCGATCTATCTTCCCATGGTTGAAGTCTCCCATGATTAGAAGTCTGGATCCGTTCCTGCTAGCCACAGAAGCTGCTCTCTCTATTATATTGATGGTGGCCAAGTTGTTTCTATCATATTCCTGTCTGGGTCTTCTGTCATTCGGTGGGGGGGTTATATATGACTACTATTATAATTTTCTGTCCTCCAGTTGCTATGGTGCCTGATATGTAGTCACTGAAACCTTCACAGTTCTGAATTACCATCTCTTCGAAACTCCAACCTTCTCTTAGTAGCAAAGCTACACCACCTCCTCCTCTCCCTTCTCTCTCTTTCCTCACTATATAGTAGCCCTGTGGAAACACTACGTTTGTTATGATTTTCGTTAACTTTGTTTCTGTGAATGCTATTATGTCTGGGTTTTCTTCTAGTGCCCATTCTCCAAGTTCACTTGTTTTATTTGAAATCGCATCTATGTTAGTGTACATCGCCTTGAAGCTCACTTTCTTCTGTTCATTTTCATGTCCCTTTCTTGACGAGCATTCTGTTGGTGTGGGAAGCTGTTCCGTGGGTGAGAGGATCTGTGAGGTGGTTTGCAGGGTCTCAGAGGATTTTGGGGTGGGGGGTGGGGGTTTAAGGGAAGGGGGGACAGGTAGGGTGTGGGTTAAGGAGGTAGGGGGGACATGGAGGATACGGGGTGAGAGGGGAGGAGGGATAGGGAGGGTATGGGATGAAGGGGGAGGGGGGACGTGGGCCTGTGTGTGGTTGCTGCATCAGATGGGCCAGTAGGCCTTCTGCAGTATACACGTATTGTACCTCACCTCACTCCACCATTCTCTCCTGCCTATTTATGTCCAGTACTCGATCTGTAAAATCACTCCTTCTGAAGATGTTTTAATAAACGAAAGTACCTAAGGAAATTCCTGTTTCAATTTTCCTCCGTGGTCTGAGACTGTCACATTTTTAATCACGTGTTTATTTTCGTGATACACACACACACACACACACACACACATATATATATATATATATATATATGTCGTACCTAGTAGCCAGAACGCACTTCTCAGCCTACTTTGCAAGGCCCGATTTGCCTAATAAGCCAAGTTTTCCTGAATTAATATATTTTCTCAAATTTTTTTCTTATGAAATGATAAAGCTGCCCATTTCATTATGTTTGAGGTCAATTTTTTTTTATTGGAGTTAAAATTAACGTAGATATATGACCGAACCTAACCAACCCTACCTAACCTAACCTAACCTATTTTTATAGGTTAGGTTAGGTTAGGTAGCAGAAAAAGTTAGGGTAGGTTTGGTTAAGTAGGTTAGGTAGTCGAAAAACAATTAATTCATGAAAACTTGGCTTATTAGGCAAATCGGGCCTTGCATAGTAGGCTGAGAAGTGCGTTCTGGCTACTAGGTACGACATATATATATAATATATATATATATATATATATATATATATATATATATATATATATATATATATATATATATATATGTCGTACCTAGTAGCCAGAATATTTCTTGATGCTTCTATATTGGAGCGGAGTCTTGAGGTGGGTAGAATATAGTTGTGCAATAATTGGCTGTTGATTGCTGGTGTTGACTTCTTGATGTGTAGTGCCTCGCAAACGTCAAGCCGCCTGCTATCGCTGTATCTATCGATGATTTCTGTGTTGTTTACTAGGATTTCTCTGGCGATGGTTTGGTTATGGGAAGAGATTATATGTTCCTTAATGGAGCCCTGTTGCTTATGCATCGTTAAACGCCTAGAAAGAGATGTTGTTGTCTTGCCTATATACTGGGTTTTTTGGAGCTTACAGTCCCCAAGTGGGCATTTGAAGGCATAGACGACGTTAGTCTCTTTTAAAGCGTTCTGTTTTGTGTCTGGAGAGTTTCTCATGAGTAGGCTGGCCGTTTTTCTGGTTTTATAGTAAATCGTCAGTTGTATCCTCTGATTTTTGTCTGTAGGGATAACGTTTCTATTAACAATATCTTTCAGGACCCTTTCCTCCGTTTTATGAGCTGTGGAAAAGAAGTTCCTGTAAAATAGTCTAATAGGGGGTATAGGTGTTGTGTTAGTTGTCTCTTCAGAGGTTGCATGGCTTTTCACTTTCCTTCTTATGATGTCTTCGATGAAACCATTGGAGAAGCCGTTATTGACTAGGACCTGCCTTACCCTACAGAGTTATATATATATATATATATATAGCACTGAAGCCTAATATAATTCGTATTTACCCTCTACTTCTGTTCTGTATATATATATACACAGACTTGCCTAATAACCGCAAGCTGAAGTTTATAACTTTTTAACACTAAACCCACCAGGAGACTCGAACCCTGGCCCACAGAGTGGCAGGTACACACTGTATCCACTGCACCATACTTCAAAGCCATAAGAGAGGTAGGAATTCTGGGGTACTTAACCAACAGAATTCCATTCCTCTCCCAGGCAATGCGATAGTGAGGGACTGCCTGGTGGGTTTATTGGTAAACACAGCCTGGTGGGGTTACAGGTAAACACTGCCTGGTGGGTTTATTGGTAAACACAGCCTGGTGGGGTTACAGGTAAACACTGCCTGGTGGGTTTATTGGTAAACACAGCCTGGTGGGGTTACAGGTAAACACTGCCTGGTGGGTTTATTGGTAAACACAGCCTGGTGGGGTTACAGGTAAACACTGCCTGGTGGGTTTATTGGTAAACACAGCCTGGTGGGGTTACAGGTAAACACTGCCTGGTGGGTTTATTGGTAAACACAGCCTGGTGGGGTTACAGGTAAACACTGCCTGGTGGGTTTACTGGTAAACACAGCCTGGTGGGGTTACAGGTAAACACTGCCTGGTGGGTTTATTGGTAAACACAGCCTGGTGGGGTTACAGGTAAACACTGCCTGGTGGGTTTACTAGTAAACACAGCCTGGTGGGTTTACAGGTAAACACTGCCTGGTGGGTTTATTGGTAAACACAGCTTGGTGGGGTTACAGGTAAACACTGCGTGGTGGGTTTACCGGTAAACACAGCCTGGTGGGGTTACAGGTAAACACTGCCTGGTGGGTTTACTGGTAAACACTACCTGGTGGGTTTACTGGTAAACACAGCCTGGTGGGGTTACAGTTAAACACTGCCTGGTGGGGTTACAGGTAAACACTGCCTGGTGGGTTTACTGGTAAACACTGCCCGGTGGGTTTACTGGTAAACACTGCTTGGTGGGTTTACTGGTAAACACTGCCTGGTGGGTTTACTGGTAACACAGCCTGGTGGGTTTACAGGTAAACACTGTCTGGTGGGTTTACTCGTAAACACAGCCTGGTGGGTTTACTTGTAAACACTGCCTGGTGGGTTTACTGGTAAACACTGCCTGATGGGTTTACAGGTAAACACTGTCTGGTGGGTTTATTCGTAAACACAGCCCGGTGGGTTTACTGATAAACACTGCCAGGTGGGTTTACAGGTAAACACTGCCTGGTTGGTTTACTGGTAAACACTACCTGGTGGGTTTACTGGTAAAAACTGCCTGGTTGGTTTACTGGTAAACACAGCCTGGTGGGTTTACAGGTAAACACTGCCTGGTGGGTTTACTGGTAAACACTGCCTGGTGGGTTTACTGGTAAACACTGCCTGGTTGGTTTACTGGTAAACACTGCCTGGTGGGTTTACTCGTAAACACAGCCTGGTGGGTTTACTGGTAAACACTACCTGGTGGGTTTACTGGTAAACACTGCCTGGTGGGTTTACTGGTAAACACTACCTGGTGGGTTTACTGGTAAACACTACTTGGTGGGTTTACTGGTAAACACTACCTGGTGGGTTTACTGGTAAACACTACCTGGTGGGTTTACTGGTAAACACTGCCTGGTGGGTTTACTGGTAAACACTGCCTGGTGGGTTTACTGGTAAACACTGTCTGGTGGGTTTACTGGTAAACACAGCCTGGTGGGTTTACTGGTAAACACTACCTGGTGGGTTTACTGGTAAACACTGTCTGGTGGGTTTACTTGTAAACACAGCCTGGTGGGTTTACTGGTAAACACAGCCTGGTGGGTTTACTGGTAAACACAGTCTGGTGGGTTTACTGGTAAACACAGCCTGGTGGGTTTACTGGTAAAGAGTTTGTGGGTTTACAGGTAAACACTGCCTGGTGGGTTTACTGGTAAACACTGTATGGTGGGTTTACAGGTAAACACTGCCTGGTGGGTTTACTGGTAAATACAGCCTGGTGGGTTTACTGGTAAACACTACCTGGTGGGTTTACTGGTAAACACTGCCTGGTGGGTTTACTGGTAAACACTGCCTGGTGGGTTTACTGGTAAACACTGTCTGGTGGGTTTACTGGTAAACACAGCCTGGTGGGTTTACTGGTAAACACTACCTGGTGGGTTTACTGGTAAACACTGTCTGGTGGGTTTACTCGTAAACACAGCCTGGTGGGTTTACTGGTAAACACAGCCTGGTGGGTTTACTGGTAAACACTGTCTGGTGGGTTTACTGGTAAACACAGCCTGGTGGGTTTACTGGTAAACAGAGTTTGTGGGTTTACAGGTAAACACTGCCTGGTGGGTTTACTGGTAAACACTGTATGGTGGGTTTACAGGTAAACACTGCTTGGTGGGTTTACTGGTAAACACTGTATGGTGGGTTTACTGGTAAACACTGTATGGTGGGTTTACTGGTAAACGCTGCCTGGTGGGTTTACTGGTAAACACCGTCTGGTGGGTTTACTGGTAAACACTGTCTGGTGGGTTTACTGATAAACACTGCCTGGTGGGTTTACTCGTAAACACAGCCTGGTGGGTTTACAGGTAAACACTGTCTAGTGTGTTTACTGGTAAACAGAGTTTGTGGATTTACAGGTAAACACTGCCTGGTGGGTTTACTGGTAAACACTGTATGGTGGGTTTACAGGTAAACACTGCCTGGTTGGTTTACTGGCAAACACTGTATGGTGGGTTTACAGGTAAACACTGCCTGGTGGGTTTACTGGTAAACACTGTATGGTGGGTTTACAGGTAAACACTGCCTGGTGGGTTTACTGGTAAACAGAGTTTGTGGGTTTACTGGTAAACTCTGTCTGCTGTGTTTACTGGTAAACGGAGTTTGTGGGTTTACTGGTAAACAAAGACTGGTGGGTTTACAGGTAAACACTACCTGGTGGGTTTACAGGTAAACACTAACTGGTGGGTTTACAAGTAAACGCTATCTGGTGGGTTTACAAGTAAACGCTGACTGGTGGGTTTACTGCCTGGTTGGTTTACTGGTACACACTGCCTGGTGGGTTTACTGGTAAACACTGCCTGGTGGGTTTACTGGTAAACACTACCTGGTGGGTTTACTGGTAAACACAGCCTGGTGGGTTTACTGGTAAACACAGCCTGGTGGGTTTACTGGTAAACACAGCCTGGTGGGTTTACTGGTAAACACAGACTGGAGGGTTTATTGGTAAACACTGCCTGGTGGGTTTACTGGTAAACACTGCCTGGTGGGTTTACAGGTAAACACTACCTGGTGGGTTTATAGGTAAACACTACCTGGTGGGTTTACAAGCAAACGCTATCTGGTGGGTTTACAGGTAAACACTGCCTGGGGGTTTACAGGTAAACACTGCCTGGTGGGTTTACAAGTAAACACTACCTGGTGGGTTTGCAGGTCAACACTACCTGGTGGGTTTAAAAGCAAACACTACCTGGTGGGTTTACAAGCAAACGCTATCTGGTGGGTATACAAGTAAACACTACCTGGTGGGTTTACAGGTAAACACTACCTGGTGGGTTTACAGGTAAACACTGCCTGGTGGGTTTACAGGTAAACACTACCTGGTGGGTTTACAGGTAAACACTGCCTGGTGGGTTTACAGGTAAACACTACCTGGTGGGTTTACAAGTAAACACTACCTGGTGGGTTTACAAGTAAACACTACCTGGTGGGTTTACAGGTAAACACTACCTGGTGGGTTTACAGGTAAACACCGCCTGGTGGGTTTACAGGTAAACACTACCTGGTGGGTTTACAGGTAAACACCTCCTGGTATATATCCTTCATAAAGTAACACAACAACTATATAGTCGGACGTACACAAATGTGAAGTTGGACCCCAAACGTTCCCGTTATGCACAATTAATAATGTATAGTACCCGGAAAACCCAATCGTGAACATTCCTAGGCCTAATAGAGCACATTCTCGTGCTATATTAGGCCTAAGGTAGCATACATTAGGCCTTGGTTTACTTGGACAGATTAGGCTATGTTCTTCAGTTACGTGTCCATATTTTTGGAATGCAATGTTGACTAATTCGGTAATGTAAGGCAAGAATTGTTTTATGAGGGTCCAACAGTTCACTTTTATATGTTTGACCAACATGACCCGTGTCTAGGAGTCGTAGGGATGGTGGCTTAGCGGTGATTGAGATTTTTTTTACCATTCACCGCTATGCTGTGGGGGTGGGGGGTGGCGGGGATTCCACGTAAATTTGGTCAATCAGCTTCAAGCTTTTTTTTTTTCTACCACAAACGTGGCCACACATTTACAATGCTAACCAGCATATATACATTTTCTTCTGTCCTCCATGGACAGGGTTAGAGATGTGTTAAACATATAGTTCAAGGGTTTATTGAACAACCTCTAAGCTGCGGAGGGTTCCAGGTAAATTTTGGAAAGGCACCGCTGTGTCACATCCGTTTGAGCCAGATTTTTTCAGAGTATTATTCTCTCATATCCTTTTAAGATCAAAATTATTTCAGAGTTTATTTAATCATAAAAGTTTATTTAAGAGTTTAAGACCGAAAATATTTCAGAAGACCATTTTCAAAGAATATGTTCTTAGAAATTTTGTTAAGAAAAAGAGATATCTTAGTGAATTTTAGTTTTTATATCTATTTACTGCTGTTTCAGCCATTTAAGACCAAAATGTGCCAGAGACCAGTTGAAGACCAAATTTCTTCAGAGTCTAGTTAAAGACTAAATTTCTTCACAGACCAGTAAAAGACCGAAATTGTTCAAAGACCACATAAGACCGAAAATTAGTCAGAGTCCAGTTTGAGACTAAAATTCATCAGAGACTATTTTAAGACCAAAAATTATTCAGACTCCAATTAAAACCTGAAATTGTTCAAAGACCAGTTGACGACCAAAATTTGACAGAGTTTTGACAAAATTTGACATTTGAACACCAAAAAATAAGAGTCCATATACGACCGAAATAATTTTAGAGGCTACTTTAAAACCGAAAATGAACAGAATCCAGTTTGAGACTAAAATTATTCAGAGACCAGTTTCAGCCCAAAAATTATTCAGGGTCCAGTTAAAGACCAAAATTAGACAGAGATCAGTTAAAGACCGAAATTATTTAGAGTGCAGTTGAAGACCAAAATTAGTCAGAGACCATTTTAAGACCAAATTATTTCCGAGTTTTACTTACACATGCAATCTTAAAGAGTTCTCATGGAGGAAATTCAAATATTGTCATAGTCCAGTTATAGACCGAAATGTGACAGAGACCAGTCTGTGAACATATTTTTTCAGAGTTTTAATTCTCCCTGAGTTCTTAAAGAATTCATATGGATATAATTAATGAGCAGATATTTTTTAAAAGTTCATCAGATATTAGCTGTTGGACCCAGTTCTAGATGTTTATAAGTGTAGTTTTGCTACTATTAGCCAAATTTTAGCCAACTTAAAACGATTATATTTCAGACGTAGTACAATAAACCAAAACAATTACCGAACTCTAGCTCCTATCACCGCCATAACTCCTTCTCGTATCTCCTTTAGTACCTGAATAATTTCCTTGAAATTTAAAACCGCTGTATTTCAGACATAGTAAAATACCATAAAAAAATAAAAATAAAATAAAATATAAGAATTTAGTTACCATGCCCCAGCTCCCGTCCCCCACCTTTACCCCCTTTCGTATCTTCGTTAATACCTAATCAATTTCTTTGAAACTTAAAGCAGTCATACTTCTAACTGAGTAAGTACAGAAAACAAAACTGCCGAGCTCCAACTCCCGTCCTCCACCTTAGTTCATCAAACTTAGTATTTCAGATCAAGATTATTTCAGTGTAAGTTATCTCAGATAGGGAGGAATAGGTAAGTTAGACTAGGTAAGTTTAGGTTAAGTAAGTTAGGTAGGGTTAGGTTATATTAGGTTAGGTAAGTTACATTAGGATAGGTTAGCTCAGGCAAGTAAGGTTTGGTACGTATGGGCAAGTTGGGATGGGAAGATAAGTTACATTAGGATAGGCTAGTACAGGTAAGTTAGATAAGGTAGAGTTATGCAATGATGTTCAGAGAACAGTTTTAAGGTAAAGTGGCTATGAAAATTTATTTTAACAGAATAATTATTAACAGAAGTGTAAGTTTGATGTGAAAAGTTGAAATTGTTACATAAAAAGTGGTGTTTTGTGACATATTAAATGCTATTAACGTATTTAACTGTAAATGTCTTAGTGAAACTGTCTTGGTGAAAGCTGTTGCTGCATAAAAGATGTCTATTTTACTTATTTATACATACCGAATAAGTTTATTAGTACTTGAAGTTGTACATGTTTAGTTTGATATATTACTTAAAGTTGATGTTTTAATTTTCATATGTCTTGAAATGGTACCCTTGACTACTTATTTACTGAATGAAGAACAACGTTTGCTACATCTAAGAGTGTTATTTAATGCCTGAAGAGTATTCTTGATGTTTAAGAGAGTATCTTTGATGACTTGGAGGATAACATTAATATCTGAGATTATATTTGATGTGTCTGAGAATATCTTCTATGGCTTTTGATGTCTTAGGGAATAATTTTTTATGTCTTAGACAATAACTTTGATGAAAGAAGGTGCCTTAGAAAGCTTCTCTGATGAACGAAGGTGACTTAGAGAATAATTTTGATGACTGAGATTAACTTTTGAGGCTTTGAGAATAACTTGATGACTCTGAGAGTAACTTTTGAGGACATGAGTAGTATTTTGACGTCTTTGAGTGCGTTACTGATGTCTTTGAATGCATTATTGACGTCTTTTAGTGTGCTATTGGCGTCTTTGAGTGTGTTATTGACGTCTTTGAGTGTGTTATTGACATCTTTGAGTGTGTTATTGACGTCTTTGAGTGTGTTATTGATGTCTTTGAATGTTTTATTGATATCCTTGAGTGTCCTGAAGAGTAACTTTGGTGTCTCGAAGGTGTCTGACTATTTTTCTTATTCCAAGAAATATATTGTTAGTTACAAAAATGTTTAAAGAACTTACATATGACAATTTTTAGTTAAGGGGAAGAATCATTTTAGTTAAGAACAGTGATAAAAGATATCTTTGGCTATTTTTCTTACTTGATGAAGCATAATGGCTGTTAAGAAAGCGTTCAAAGAAGTTAAGCAAAACTATTTTTAGTTGAGAGAAGTGTTATTTTAGTTAAGAAAGACAAAAAATATGATGAATATATATGAATATTTTTTCATTTGAGAGAAGTGTTATTTTAGTTAAGAAATAATGAAAAGATGATGAAAGTGACTATTATTTAGTTGATTGGCGAATATTTAAGTTACAAAACGACAAGAAAAGATGATGAATGTGGCTATTTTCAGTTGAATGACGATCTTGAGGTTATCTTGAGATGATTTCGGGGCTTTTAGTGTCCCCGCGGCCCGGTTCTCGACCAGGCCTCCACCCCCAGGAAGCAGCCCGTGACAGCTGACTAACTCCCAGGTACCTATTTACTGCTAGGTAACAGGGGCATTCAGGGTGAAAGAAACTTTGCCCATTTGTTTCTGCCTCGTGGGGAATCGAGCCCGCGCCACAGAATTACGAGTCCTGCGCGCTATCCACCAGGCTACGAGGCCCCAGGCTACGATGGTTAAAGTTAGTTATGAACATTGTTGGAAAGTTTCCTTTGACTATTTTTAACTAAGAGAAAGGTCATTTTAGTTAAGAAACGACAAGAAAATATGATGCATGTTTCTATTTTCAGTTGAGAGAAATGTTATTTTAGTTAGGAAATAACAGGAAAACATGATGAACATGACTATTTTTAGTTGATTGACGAATAACTTTAGCTAAAACCGACAAGAAAAGAATGTCTTGGTAAATTTGTTACTTAATAAAGTGAAGATTTGTTTACGAACAGTGTCGTGAAGAACATTCTGAGAACATTGAGAACATGACAAAGAACACAGAGAACTTGAAAAGAATGTGAAGAACATGGAGAAAAAGTGAAAATATGAACTGAACTTGCAAGGAACATGGAAAAGAATGCGAAGTACACAGAGAACATGCTGTGAGCATTGGTAGAAAATGGAGAATATGGAGAGACAGGTGAAAAATATGGAATGGACATTTGGGAGGATATTTTAAGAACATGGAGAGAACATACAAACACAGTAAGATTATTGAATGTTTGGATAAGTTGGGGAATGGGCGAGATGAAGGGAAAGTAGGGGGTGAAGGGAGATAAAGGGGGAAAGGCAGGGGAAGATAAGGGGAAAAGGAAGTTGGGGGAGGTAAGGGAGAGGGAAAGGTAAGGGATGAGGGAGTGAGATAAGAGAGCGGACAGTTCTAGGTGCTTGGAGGAAGGTGAGAGGGAGAGATAAGGTGTGATATGACCGTGTGATTATTATTACCATGTGAATGATTATTTACATAGCTGAGTAAACAAAAGGGTATTGAAGGAGAAGATATGCTTTTTGATAAAGTGATCTGAAAATACTAATACTAATACTTTGATCTTGATCTGAAATACTAAGTTTGATGAACTAAGGTGGAGGACGGGAGTTGGAGCTCGGTAATTGCGTTTTCTTTACTTACTCAGTTAGAAGTGTGACTGCTTTAAATTTCAAAGAAATTGATTAGGTATTAACGATGATATGAGAGGAGGTTAAGGTGCGGGACGGAGCTGGAGCTTGGTAACCAAATTGTTGTATTTTACTATGTCTGAAATACAGCGGTTTTAAATTTCAGGGAAATTGTTCAGGTATTAACGAAGGTATGAGAAGGGGATAAGGCGGGGACAGGAGCTAGAGTTCGATAATTGTTTGCGTTTATTTTACTACGTCTGAAATATGACAAATAACTTAAATATGTTTTAATTTGGGATAAAATTAGCTAATAGTAGTGAAACTACACTTATAAACATATAGAACTGGGTTCAAGAGCTAATATTTGATAAACTTTTAAAAATTATCTGCTCATTAATTATATCCATATGAACTCTGAAGAACTCAGGGAGGATTAGAACTCTGAAAAAATTTGGTTATAAACTGGTCTCTTCTCACAATTCGGTCTTAAATGGTCTAAGTTTCATTTCGTTCTAAAACTGGACTCTGATTTCGGCTTTACAACTGATCTCTGTCTCATTTCAGTCTACAACTGGACTCTGAGAATACTTCGGTGACAGCTGGTCTCTGATTAATTTTGGTCTTAAAAATGTACTCTGATAATATTTGAATTTTCTCCATAAGAACTCTTAAGATCGTGGGTGTAAGAAAATCTCTGAAATATTTTGTTCCTAAAATGGTCTCTGAGTAATTTTGGTCTTCATGTGGACTCTGAATAGTTTCGGTCTTTAACTGATTCTGTCCAATTTCGGTCTTTAATTAGACTCTGAATAAATTTTGGGCTCAAACTGGTCTCTGAATAATTTTGGTCTCAAACTGGATTTTGTTCAATTTCGGTCTTAAAATGGTCTCTGTCAAATTTTGGGCTTAAACTGGTCTCTGACAATATTTTGGTTTAAAAATGATCTCTGAAATTATTTCGGTCTTAAAAGAACTCTGTCATATTTTCGGTTTTATATGGTCTTTGAACAATTTCGGTCTTTTACTGGACTTTGAAGAAATTCGATTTTCAACTAGACTCTGAAGAAATTCGGTCTTCAACTGGTTTCTGACACTGGTCTTAAGCAGGTGAAACAGCAGTAAATTTATATAATAACTAAAAGTCACTTCTAAGATGTCTATTTTCCTTAAAACTTCTATGAACATTTTCTCTGGAAATGGTTTTTGAAATATTTTCGGTCCTAAACTCTTAAATAAACTTCTATGATTATATAAGCTCTGAAATAATTTTGGTCTTAAACGGATGTGATGGAATAAAACTCTTAAAAAATCGAGTTCAAACGGGTGAGACACAGCGGTGCCTTTCCAAAATTTACCTGGAACCCTCCACAGCTTAGTGGTGATTGGCCCAAAAAAATCTCAATCACCGCTATGCCGCCATCCCTACTACTTCTAGGATGTTCCTTTGTACTGTGGTTGGGAACCAGGAGCTGGAGGAACGTATTTTTAAAGTTACAGGGAGAGGACATACCTCAATTTATTTGAGGACCACTAACACTAGTGGCTTCGACGAGGACAGGAACCGTCGGTTTGTTAAAGATCCCCCCCCCTCCCACTTGCCCTGAGGATCATTTCCATTTGTAGTTAAAAATTTTAACAAAGAGTTTTGGCCTTTACGGCTTCGGCGGGTGGGTGGTGCTATGGGTTTATAAACCTATATGTGAGTCAAACTCATACCGGGTATATGGAATCTTTAAAAAAATTCATCATCAATAAGAGAACCTCTTGCATCACTCCAGACAGTCCACTATAGTTCATAGCGTCACTAAACTAACGCACTAAATTGCCCCAATCTAACCTAACCGTGGACACACGAATAGAAAACGGGACATCATGTTAATTTTGCGAGCCACTGTCATTATTAGTACATCTGTTTTTGGGCCGTAACTTGAAAATGTTATGTATCATTGGAGATGGTGAGTTGAATCACCACATACTGAGACTCTCCACCAAATTTTTACTATAACTACTGGGTGGTTTTCTTTAGTGTGGTCCAGCCAGCTAGTATAGTGCACCAGTAATGGTAGTCACCAGGTACAGTGTGGTCCAGCCAGCTAGTATAGTGCACCAGTAATGGTAGTCACCAGGACAGTGTGGTCCAGCCAGCTAGTATAGTGCACCAGTAATGGTAGTCACCAGGGACAGTGTGGTCCAGCCAGCTAGTATAGTGCACCAGTAACGGTAGTCACCAGGTACAGTGTGGTCCAGCCAGCTAGTATAGTGCACCAGTAATGGTAGTCACCAGGTACAGTGTGGTCCAGCCAGCTTTTATAGTGCACCAGTAATGGTAGTCACCAGGTACAGTGTGGTCCAGCCAGCTAGTATAGTGCACCAGTAATGGTAGTCACCAGGTACAGTGTGGTCCAGCCAGCTAGTATAGTGCACCAGTAATGGTAGTCACCAGGTACAGTGTGGTCCAGCCAGCTAGTATAGTGCACCAGTAAGGGGAACCACCACCACTAACATGCTGCTGTGCTGGCAGGTGTGGGCAAGATGGTGGCCCGGTGCCCCATTGAGTGGCAGCAGCGAGGCGGCATTGACCAGTGTTACCTCATCCACAACAGAGGTCACTCCAGGTCGTTCACAGACGCCAGGTCGTACTGCAGAGCCCACGGTGGCGACCTGGCCATTGTCGGCAGCGCCGTATGCGTGTCAGTACCCACTACTTCTTCCGTTTATTTCATTTATCCTATAAATTGTGCAAGTATATATATCTACGTGATCCTTACCAAATGAGTCGCTGCATTTGGGGTTGCATACATACCTCAAGGTAGGTCTGTGTCACAGGACTGGCTGGTGGGCGCCGTGGCGGAGACTGGAGACGTCGGCCTGGACGCCTACATGTGGGTCGGCGCTCAACTGGTCGACGACACCTGGAAATGGATAGAAATTGGAATTGAGTCGACACTTCCGTGACGTGAGTGGACATGAGCTTGCACCTCTTTTGTTTCATATTCCTGTGATCAATATGGGATGTAGTGCTCTATATCTTGTACAAATAAACGGCGTGAAAACATGTTTGGTGTGGACAGGGCGTTTGAGGACACGGGGGAGGGGAACTGCGCTGCTTTCACCCTGAACGGCAAACTGATCAAGCAGGACTGCTCACAACAGCTCAAGTTCATCTGCCACCGAAACATCAGTGAGTGTGCTTGGCTCTGTCTTGGTGTGGACGGTAGAGCGACGGTCTCGCTTCATGCAAGTCGGCGTTCAATCCCAGACCGTCCAAGTGGTGACCCCATCCAAGTGCCATATAGCCGTAATGGCTTGGCGCTTTCCCCTGATATTTCCCGCCGTCGAACTTGAACTCTCTATGCATCACAAGGTGTTGAGCTCTAGTCTGGCAACATTGATGGTGCCATATACCACCGTGAGTGTTCATAGTTAACAGTACACACACACACACATATATATATATATATATAATATATATATATATATATATATATATATATATATATATAATATATATATATATATATATGTATATATATATAT